>NC_133235.1:2463609-2523609 GCF_040436345.1 Pagrus major | reverse complement strand
GATGTGTTTTTAAACTGGTGCACAAAGACAAACTGAGTGAATACACACAACACATTACTTTACACTCCACTGTGGCTTTAGTCATAGTCTGATTGCCAGCTTATGTGATTGGTCACCGCAACGTGATGTCATGTTTAGCCCTCAAAAATGTGATTATATTGACAGAAGAAGAAGAAGAAAAATACTATTTCCGTCAGTTTCAGTAGGGTCCCTTGCCCAATAGGGTCTGTGCTTGGCCCTGATTAAAACTGCAAGCAGTGATGAGGGCCCTTGCACACCCATCTGCATGCCCCAGCTGAGGCCTCCTGGCCAAGTAAGGACAGTTTGACAGGCCTCTGAATTTCATGTGTTTTGGACACTGTGTAAGGAGTTCAGTGTGATTTCCAGTGTCCAGTAAGTGCCACAAGAGAAGACTTGGTAATTACTTGTTAGATTGATTTATATAAAGGCTATACCGCAGCATGCTAATTTCATGTAAACGAAATATTGATCATAGCAAAAGGCTTACTTCCTGTTGCCAGTAGGTGGCGCATTAATTGTACATTGTAAATGACAAGAGCAAATTCTGAGCAAATTTTAGGTGGATCTTGTCAGCCTGCAAGGAAAAGTACATAGAAGTATAGAAACATGTGATTTACATGACAGGTGGTACTATCACTGTATCTGAATGTTGGCATGTAAATGTCTTCAGGCTGGGACTCTTATCAAACCTGTGAAGTCTTGGGCAGATTTGACCATGTACAGAGGAGTTACATCAATTTCCTGTGTCGTAGTGACACATTGACCTTCGCCACACTGCCAGGGCCACGACATTCAAAGAAAACCCACAATCTTCACAACACAGCTTCATCAAGGTCTTAGGTGTGTTCTTAATATGTTTGCGGAGGAGCTGGTCATCTGGCTCGGGGGGGTACATCACTCTTTAAAAAATGTAATTTTATGTTGCCACTACTGTAAAGTATGAAGCAGATTTGACCATAAATATTAAAGTTACAGCAACTTCCTGTATCATGGCATATCAGCCTTTCTTTGCAAAGTTGTTAGGATTGCCCTGACAAAATTCGAAGTCGATCTGGTTAAAGATGTGGGACAAGTTCAATAAAATGCAACTCGTGCAAATGCAAAAAGATGAGCACTTAATTCAGAATTACCGACTTCCTGCTGGGTTTAGGTCATGGTACCAAGAGACTTTGTTGTAGGTCTATGTGTGACACAAATGTATACTGAATTTCATACATGTTCATCCAAGTAGCTTCAAGTAGCTTCAAGGGCTGTTGTAAGAAGTAAAGAAAATGTCATTTTCGGTAGCCACTAGGTAGTGTATGACTGTAAGTGAATATTGGTATATTAATTTCTTCAGGGCGGGACTGTTCACAGCGCCACATTAGCTTTCACCGTGCTGCCACACCCATTAGCAAAAACAATGTTCGTAATACAACATCATCAAGGTGTTGAAGGTTAATACATAATTAACATAATTTTAGTTTAAAACATTCTAAAAATGAACTTGCAGTGCGAAGAAGTAACAGGTATGGTGTTATGTCCAAGATGCCTAATGCCTTTTCCACTAGCACTTTTGGCTGCACTGAGTCAAACTGAGCCGCTGAATCTGAGAGAAAGACGTTTTTAAAAGTCAGTGTGTTCAGCTCTCAGTACTTTTGTAGCCTCTAACTGAATCTCTTTAGTTTCTCTCGTCCTGTTTGTTCTTTCAAACATTTGCTGTGTTTTACCGTTTCATCGTGTTCACTTTCAGCTGTTTCAGGAGTCATGTTAAGTTACTGCTGCTGAAAACACGTTTCCTGTAATGCTGCTTCATAATAAAAGCTTTTAAATGACTAAATAACGGGGGGCTTTTATTGTGAAGAAGTTATAGTAAATGAACCGTGTTTGTAACTGAATTAGCAGAGATTCTTCGATAGTACTGTGGGGATCGAGACAAGCATTGCTTTAAGACACACCTTCAAGTTGTGATGGAAAAGCAAATACCCAGCTAATGGAAAAATGGCACAAGTATTGGATTGCAGAGACTACTGCTAAGCAGCCAGGACATGCCATCCCTTCTTGTAATAACACCTCCTGGCCTGAGAGTCACTGTAACGTCTAGTGTGACGCAGGAGAGGATGGGACCTAATAACAACTTCTACAGTTTCAATAGCACAGTTTGTGCTTGGCCCATAATAATTCCTTGCATTTCAAGAGGGTCCGCTTTTCAAATTACTATGCTTAGAAATAAATCTTCTTTAATACATAAAAACATGCTGGCCACTGTCTATCTTTGTCTTAAGATTTAAGATATACAAATCATCAGGTCTACAACTCTCTGTGGATACAATGTACTAATGTGCATTGACACAATATAACAAACACAGATGGAACATTGTAGAGAAATTGGCTCGTATTTCTAAAATATTGTTAAACTCCTTATATTAAGTTGTCCATGTAGGTAAAAAAAATCTATTAATGTATCCATAACACTTGAATATACCAACTACCAACAATCCTAATGACAAGTTACAGATTGACATAAATAATGTGCATAAATATGTCCAGAGGCATCAAACAAGAAATACATTTAAATTTCAGACAATTCTAATCTAATGTAATTCAATGGCTATTTAGATACCTTCAAAAGTCAGTTATCTTCCCTCCTAAAGACATTTAATAATCATTCTGATGACAAAAACTGATGTTGATGATTACACATTCATGTCCTACAGACATATGTGCTTTTTCATGGTATATGAAATGGTCATGAACATGGAGTTCTGAAGAACTTAATCCTGACTACATTATTCTTTCTAGAAGCCTCCAGTGCACCAAGAACAGGCTATTGTACTGACATGAATGGAAGTGCAGAGAGAGAGAGGAGTAATTTATGCACAACTTGAAGAAATGATAGAGAGAGTAGACGAGAGAGGGGAAGAGGGAGAGAGAAGCAGACAGACAACAACAGACAAGAGGTGTAATTTATGCAGAGCTCTGAGCTCCAACAGGACTCTGCCTGAGAGTAAGACATGAAACTGACTGCTGGTTTGTGGAGACCTGATAAGCACAGTGAAGTAAGCATGCCATTGATATTAAAAATTCACATGACAAGATTCAAAAACGCATGTAGTCGGAGAAAATGATCAAACAACTGAGAGTTTCCTTTTTTTAAAGTAGCTGACTTGTTGGATAGTTCTAGAAAGGAACTAAATTATTAGACTCACAGTTGCAGAGCAGAGAGCTCGGTGAGACTGAAACTGAGTGATATATGATACACAAGTATTGTGATATGTAATCATACATGTACTTTTAGTGATCAGACACTAATTTACATAGGTGTGAATGTATGAGCAAATAATGACCATAGATATTTGAATCTTAGAAGCAACTGATTTTAGGATCCGAATTAGACCAGCCCACTCTGAGATTTTTTGACCTGTAAACTAGAGACCATCTTGTGATGGTCACACCATCCACCTGTCAACATGTTCATGTTCTGACCCATGAGTACTCACGAGTCATTACTACATTATTACATGAGTACTCAGTACTCATGGGTCGGACCCCACCCATCTTCAAACTTTGTTTTCATTTTGATATCAACTACACACCTGTAAGGTTGTGTGATTGTATGTTGCACGGTGGTGATGCCATCGCGGTGACAACATAGACATAGATAACAGACAGGCAGACATAGAAACACTCGGTTAAATACTCAAAAATGCATCTGTAGTAGGGGTGGGACAAAATATTGATACAGTTAATATATCGTGATTCTTCCTCTAAAGATATGATTATTGATGCACTAGCATCAAATATCAATATTTTTATTTAAACATGCAGCACATTGGAATGATGACACGTGGAAAATGATTGTCTTGCAATTTATCAATCATCACAGAATCGCTGCATCGTAATACTATTGTTATTGTGGGCAGCGTATCATGAATCATACTGTGAGTTACTCTGTAGTTACCACCTCTATTCTGTTGTAGTTCCCACTGCAGTAGGTTTCTCCAGGACCACATTTTGCCATGATGACACATACACACACAAAACTCACAAAGTGAAGACCTTACCAGCCCACGCTGTCGCGGCTGTTAACATTAGTTGCAAGTTTAGACTATTATCTTCATTGTTGATTAATCTGTCAATTTTTTTTCAGATTTATCAATAAGTTGTTTGGTCTATAAAATGTTGGAAAATGGTGAGAAATGTTGATCAGTGTTTCCCAAAAGCCCAATATGACGTCCTCAAATGTCTTGTTTTGTGTACAACCCAAAGATTTTCAGTTTACTGTCACAGAGGAGCAAAGACACCAGAAAACACATGCACACATTTAAACACCTGGAATTGTATGCTAAAAATTATACAAACGATAAAGTGATTATCAAAATAGTTTGTGGTTAATTCAATAGTTAACATGTATTTGAGTAATCGTTGCAACTCCGAGATATTCAGGTGCTACAAATTCAGTGACACTTAAATTATAGCTTCAAGATTTCAGTAATTGAATTCAATATCTATCAAAGAGATTCAGACGTGTTTGGGACTGATTGGAGTCTGAGTTGGTCACAGCTGAGAGGAATCACAGATCTGTGAGATCTACTACATTAGAAGCATCCTCGGAATGTTGTAGTCTGTGATCTTGTAACCCTGAAGATAACAGTTTAGATTCACTACAGGACGAACACATTATGTGCAGGCTGTGTAGCACTATAAATAAGATGCAAATCCTGGTTCTTATTGCAACAGAAATACTTGGATGAGTACAGTGAAATGCAGAGTACATCCCTAAATTAGAGGCTAAAGTCCTATCGAGTCGCTGTTGTAAATCCCTTTAACCACAATTAAAGAGAAACGCCACCAATTTCAGATGTCAAAATCAATCTAGTTGCTATGGTGAATACATAAAATGCTATTCAGTTACTTATGAGAAGTGTAGGATTCAGGGATAAGGGGACTAAAAGTCAGGATAACTGTGCTCCCTACTTTTGGCTGAACTGTCACTTATACGTATATTATTTCAGTACACTATATATAGTTAGTTGTTAGTTCAGTTAAGAAAGAGTTCCTTGTGGGGCGCTGTTTAGCTCAGTTGGTGGAGCGGGCGTCCCATGTACAGAGGCTTTGCCCTCGCTGCAGCAGCCCTGGGTTCGAGTCCCGGCCTGGGGCTCTTTGCTGCATGTCACTCCCCCTCTCTCTCTCATCCTGATTCCTGTCTATCTTCAGCTGTTCTGTCAATAAAGCCATGAAAAGGCCAAAAAAATAATTTAAAGAAAAGAAAGAGTTCCTTGTGAATTAACACTGGAAAGGGAGTCGTTTTAGTTTTTGCGGTGGAAGGTGTTTAATAATTTTCCATATTTCATATTGTACATATCTGTTTCCATCATTTTATTTTGAAGTGGAGAAACTGTCAACTTAAATAATGGCTTTCCACAGTGGCTTTTAATTACATAGTGAAACTATACCTCACATAAGTCGACCCATAACTCTGTCACGAGTCACGAGTGGTGCAACACATAACTCGACACTGGGTTTAAGATACAGTAGAAAAGAGTTAGCGAGAACGAAAGAGTGAGAGAGAGAGAGAAATGAAAGAGAAATTGAGGATGAGATTAGAATAGCGAGAAATCAAAAAGACGGTTGGAAGGAGAAGGATGGTGAGAGATGAAGAGCAAAAGAGCACGAGAGGGAGAAACTGGTATGGCCAGCCAAGCAGAAAAGGCTGTCAGTCTCTATAAAAGATCTCCTCTGTCAGATTAGTATGAGAGAGCTTCTCTCTCTCTCTCTCTCTCTCTCTCTCTTTCTTTCTTTCTCTTCACCCTCATGTTTCTCACTCTTCTCTTCTCTCACTCCATTTTCCTCTTCAAGTCTCCCTCTCATTTGTCTTTGCTCTCAGAATAATTCATTATCATAAATTAGCTGTTACTGGTTTTCCTTTGTGTGTCAGATCAGCACTGATATATTTTTACACACAACCATCCACCTGTGTGTATCCTCTCAGATGAAGGGGGCTCACACATAGATTACTGTGTTGTGTCGCTGAATGAGTATTTGCTCACAAGGCTTTTGTTCAAGGCTGGGAATATCATTAGTGATAATTATTCTGTGATGGGAGCTCTGGCTGAGGAAGAATGACGACATGACACAACACAGAGCTCAGACTGGATTCAGCGTTCTGGGCTAATGGTGATGGGCAGTTCCTCCATCTCTTCCATCAATTATCTCTGACAGTAATGTCTCATGCCACTTTGGTCTCTTATGTCCCCTACGTAATTCTTTTTGAATTTGATTTTTTTTTTTTGTTTTGTTTTTTGCAACACCCACCCAAGCTATATCACAATAGATTTGACTTTGTCCCACATCAGTGAAGAGTCAGAAAGTCAACAGTGTGATTCACAGAACAGTAATGGAATCTAAAAAGTTGTCTTTAATTGTTTTTTCTCCAATCTTGTCTTTGTCTCTCTTTAGTCATACTCAGTGGGTGGTTTGGGCGATGAGGACTTCAACATCCCACCCATTATCCCCCCCACCCTGCCAGACCACATGCTGCCCCCCCATCTCCCCCACGATTCCCCCTCTGGACCGTACCACCCTCTGGACCCCCCCTCCAGCACAGTTCCTCACCACCCCTACCAGCTGCAGAGCATGGATCTGCCAGGCATGCCTGTGAGCCAAGATGGAGGTGCTATGTTGAACCAAGATGGTGGCACATGCGGCCCAATGACAAGTACTCTGTCTGTAGTAAGTGGTCACAAATAAATCACATGTATTAAAGGGAATTATGCTTTAGTAATGATGAACAGGGAATTGTAAGCAAGGTTGGGTTTTAACATGACCTTTAGCCTCTTAAATGACTGCACAAGGCCCGGCACGCCCACACAGGTTTCAAAAGTATCTGCTGATTAGATCGTTCTTGGGTGAAATAACATTAGTAATATGTTATATATTAGTTATGTTTCAGAAAAACTACCTACTTAAAGATCGTTTCTAGACATGTTTTAATTTACTGCTTATAATTATAAAATTCATCATCTTGTTAAAAAATAATTATCTTCCACTCGTCCAGAATATAAAAATATTGTTCATTTTATGTTTGTCTGAATTAAACTAAAATGAACACAGGACAATTCTCCCCTTTAGCCCCATCTTCATTCTGCACAGTGAAGCTCAAATATCTAAGAACAAAAACACATTTGAGTGGAAGGGGACTTTAAAAGAATGATAGACATGAAATTTGTCTTACCCCGTTTGTTATCAGACTCCAATCAGACATAATAAGTGACACCTGTGTCAATTATAATAATAATAATTACCTTATTGCCCGTCATGGAGAAATTAATTCTTTCACTCTGATTAGCAAACCTATATAAATATAAATACAGTCGCGGTCAAAGTCTGTGATGAATGAGTGGAACACAAACTACTTTGTCACAAAAACATTCATGAAGTTTGGTTCAATAATGAATTTATTATAGGTCTTCTGAACATGTGACCAAATCTGCTGGATCATTAATATACATACAGTAATTCTAATATTTGGTTAAATGTCTCTGCCATTTTCACCTCAGACAGGTTCTTTTGATATCCAATGGCAGCAGAACCGTCCCACAGCAGAACTCTACCAGCCCCATGTAGGTTTGGTGTTCTTGGGGTTAAAGGCTTCACCTTCTGTCCTCCAAATATATTGATGCTCATTGTGGTCAAACAACAAGAACCAACAAGAAGCAAGAGCTTCTTTCTAACACAGCAGCCTCTCAGCTCATGTTGATGTAAAACACACCTGACTGTGGACACTGATACCTGTCTTCCAGCAGCTTCTAATTCATTGCAGACTTGCTTTTTGGTGGTTTTTGTTGACTTTTGACCATCCTGACCAGTTTTCTCTCAACTGTGCCGTGCACTTTATACGTACAAACAGTTGTTTGTACCGACCGGGATATTTCTAGCCGGATGCCTGACTGACTAGCATAGTGAAAGCAAGGTTTACAGGGATCCAGACTACATTGTTGCATAACCTACATGGTTATACATGATAAGTTCATGCACAAAAATTATCTATAGAAAGTTTAAAGTACAGAAACACTTCAGAACATCATTTAAAAAATAATATGGATTGTAAAATAGCTTACAGTTTTGTAAAACAAGATACAGTTACACAAAAATAACAAGAAATACAGTTTCAGTGCAGTGAGAGGGAGGATAGTTGTTTCAAGATTAACAAAGGAATTAAAGTGATAAAAATGAAGTCAAGGGTGAAGGAGAGCAGGAGAGTGTTCAGTGTAACTGGCTGGTGTCATTCCAGACTTCCAGATCACTCCTTCATAGGTTCTGGTCATCATGTGTTGCTCAGTACAACAGCCAGTCCCACATTGTGTTGTGCGTTCTCCCTCCTTGTAGTTCTGTAGTGCCGCCCACATGTTGTTAAGCAATATTTGGCACTATTCTGTGCTCATGGATGGACAGCAGAGAGGTACAAGTGATTTGACACTTTTATCACCGTAAAAACCTTTCGCTGGTAAAGTCACTGAGAATTACTGCTTCGAGGAAACTCCACACATTGAACAGGCACCTTGGATTGTGCTGGATACTCAAAAGAAACTGTAGAGTGGACTCTTACTTTGTGTCCTGCTCAAAGACACATTGACTTTACTTATTGGAAGAAAACTGAGGATCTCAGTGAATCAGAGATTTGAACACACTGCCAACTGATGTATATGAACCACAGTCTTTCACATTTTATTCAGTTTAATGGAGTGAAATAGGATGTTGCAGTGAGGCAGTGTTATTGGCAGCTTGTTGATTTGACTTTTTTTTATATTTTAAGTCTTCATTTCACAGTAAAGTGAAAATCTTGCTTTGAGCTGTGACATTCAGATGTGGTTGACGTGTCTTACAGTGAAGAAACGAAAGCATCACCTGGGACACGTCAACTGTCATAGATACTGAGGATTTGGTGGGCTAAATATATGTGTAAGTGTCTGTGACAAAGATTTCTCTTATTTTATTAAAAATGAAACTCTCACCTCCCACTTTTGATCTCCATATTAAACTTACCTGCTATAATATGAAGTGTCAGTTTGAAACCTCACGATAACCTCCCAACCTTGACTGAAGTTGAATTAGAATGACTGTAAAACACCGGAACAAAGACTGTTGTTTAAACTTTTAATTAGATTAAGATTTTTGTCTCTCTGTCTTTGATTGAGACGAACTTGTCTGTTAACTGGTGGAGATAATTATTTTAGGGGCCCGAAGGCTCTTCTTTTCCATCTCCTCTGTCTCAGTCCAACCTTCTTTCCACCTCACTGTTATATGTTCATACTAACATTCATTTACTGCCATGAATGATGGTTGCCTGGCAACCGTGCCAGGCTCAGCCCAGTTGGGATGCGTGGGGGGGCTAGAAAGATTCAATTCTGTGTGTGTGTGTGTGTGTGTGTGTGTGTGTGTGTGTGTGTGTGTGTGTGTGTGTGTGTGTGTGTGTGTGTGTGTGTGTGTCAGGACTACTCAGTTGCAGTTAATATTGAGATCTTGACTGCTCGCTTTTTTTCTGTCTTGGCTGCCATCTGATTGAAGGTTAATGTTTAATATAATAAGCTTAGAGAACTTAATTTGGTAGTTTTTCACTGGTGGTTTGTTCTCACTGGTTCAAAGTTGCAATCTGTGATGTTTATAGTAAATCACTGTTCTTCTTATGTCTGTTGTGTACTGATGTAACACAACCTATTTCACAACAGGTTTTCTAGTCTAAATGTGCCATGTTGGCTTAACTTTGCAACTGCACTTGCACATTTGAGACTAATTGTAAAAAAAAAAAAAAAAAATCTAACGTAAGAAGAATAGGCTCCGATATGACAACCCGAGTGAAAATGCCGATAGGGTTTAGAGTACCTTTCTGCTACACAGCCTGTGGAGATTAGAGTAGTTCTGCCTCTAAACATGAGCCATCAGCTCACAGAAGCCTTCTCTCTCCGCAGAGTTCACAGGGAGCATATTTCCAGTCACCATTCTCGTGCTGAGCTGGCTAACCTACTCTGCCCTGTGGCAACACAATGAAACATGCTAACACTGCCGGCAAATGAGCTGATGAGTGATGGCCTGTCATCTGTGTGGTCTGTCCATGTGACTAATGCATCAAATCAGTTTAATATACATAGCTGCACTGCACTTTCATTTTGTTTATTTTGTTGAAATAATTTAAATTTAGATCAAGTGATGTCTGAATGAAAACCTTAAATGTTAACTGTGACTGTGCTGATCTTTTATTTTTGCAAATGCGATCTGTGCAGATATTTATAGATGGCAGTTACATCGCTGTGTCTCATCCAAAAATGTCAACTTTTAATACAGAACAGGGTCAATGAATGAATACTGACGTCCAAGTCCAGTACTCGTGATGGTGATATGTATCAATATCATGACAGAACATTTCATACAACATGATACAAGACTTTATCCTTATCGTCTGCTCGTTGCTCGACAGTTCCGGACACACAGTGTGATTTCTCATTTCAAAATCAAAGATCTCTCAGATCAGTCGAGCACAGGAAGTCCTTATAAATAAGAGCAGCCACACGTCACTTTACTGTGTCCAGAACGACCACGCCCCCTTTTAGGTGGAAACAGACAGACACACAAGTGCCGACGCCAAACAGAAAACATTGAGTAGCAAGATGCCTAAAAGCTGCTGTGTAGCATTTTTTCACGTCAAAAAATAAAAAATCCCAAAGGTTGTGATTTTCTTTACCAAAGAACGAAGGACAGCAGAGTGGAGATATGTGGCTTCAGGCCTATCCACAGAGAGGATGACATGTAGATCACAGTGAATCCAGAAAGAGCTATTGCATGATTGTAACCACAGTTTTTACTGTTAAACAAATATAGCCCGACTATAAAACACCTGTTTCTAGAATGGACTTTGGTTTAATAGCCACTCCACTCAACAGACCGCCAGGAGCAGAGGGTGTTTTAACTTTAATGATTAAACATTAACTGAGCTGGCCTACCTTCTAATAACGAAAGTGGAGCTAAAACCGACCTCTTTGGACCTCCTCTCAACTCTTAGTAAACAAAACAGCTATCAAAGTAGAGACAGCGGTTCTGCTTGGCCACAGCAGTGCAATTAGTTTACAGTAACATCACACTGTACAGATTATAAAACAGTAAGATGAAGTGTCTTAATGATAGAAAATATGATTAATGATGATGAAAAATGACCTGGACATCTAGTAAGGTAGTCAGGTTAGTCCACTTTAATGGAGACTGTGACTGAAAGGACACTCATCAACCTCGTCATAGATCAATAATCAACAACAACATAATATGCTTTGGCCGCCAGGGCTCTTAATAGCTGAAAATCCATATGGTATTCTTAGTTTATGCTATTGAATTAGCAATGCCGTCGGAAGTTGCGTTTACCACCAGTCAAATTAGAGGCGCTGTGTTCACCCAAAACAGGGCGTGGCCATGATACAGGGGCCAAGTACCTGGATAGGTTTCTCTCATCTTTAGAGCTGCAACAATTAGTTGATCATGATTGATAAATATATAAATATTCTGTGACTCCAGGTTCTCAAAGGGGAGAACTTGTGCGTTAACTGGATATTTTGGTGTTTGGACTGTTGTTCGGCCAAATCAAGACATTTGATAATATCGACTTGATAGTGTTTTCTGATGTTTTATAAACGAAAGGATTAATAGAGAAAATAATCAGCAGATTAATCAGCAATTATCGTTAAGACTAGTATTAAAACTTTTAATATAAATAGTAGTGCTGTCAGTTAAACGCGTTATTAACGGCATTAACGCAAACCCATTTTAACGGAGTCAATTTTTTTATCGCGAGATTAACGTTCTTTTTGGCCTAGCAAACTGTGTCGTTTTTTTCACACGCTGTTGCAACAACTAGTAACGTTAGAAAAACTACAACACCACACCGGATCTAGCTAGACCAGAAGCAAAATAACAGGCACGCTGTTTGGGCTTGCGAGCTGGCCAAAGAGTAGTAGGCACGTTACGTTTTGAGTGGATGGCGAACGCGAGATGCCGAAATGGATGCCAATAGGATTCTGAATGGAAAGTTTACTTTTAAACAGTTGCCAAATGGTTCCATTGACAAGACCAAAGTGATCTGTGTCTTTTGTCATTGCGAACTGAGCTCATCGTAGCACGTCCAGTCTGAAATACCACTTGATGGCACACAGGTTAATGTTACACACAATGCACAGCTGATGCGAATTCTCCGCCCCCTCGTCATAGCATCAAAAAGAAATCAAGGGACATTTAGAATAGATACGAATGTGCGATTAACTGTGAGTTAACTATGACATTAATAGGATTAATCGTGATTAAATATTTTAATCGTGTGACAGCACTAATAAATAGCCTATAGTTACAGTTAAGCACAGTATGACAAAGTTTACAGGTTTGAATACCTCCTAAATCTGTCTGGAAAACTGTCCCACATTAAATATAGTTTTGCCATTTGAGTTTAAAAAAATAAGACTATCTGAAAAACCTTTGAAGCCATTTTTAGACATATTTTGTTTCCTCTGGCTGAATCTGAGGGATAGTAACCACATTAACCTCATTGACAGCATAGTCATGATCATAAACACATAAAAACACAGATGAAAATTTTAACATCAACAATTTCATGACAACTGGGCGAACTGCTTCCCCCGAAGGAGATCATATGATATGATCAAAAGCTCCTGCACAGCAACTTCATAGATCTTATCTTCTCAGTGAAAAACAAAACCATTGAAGTGTCTGACGAAATTAAAAATGGAAACTTGGATTGAAAGTCCATATCGATCACAGAAGAATAATACTGTGCAGAGAAATAATGCACATATAAGAGTTTAATCTTATTGTTTTTATCTCACAAATGTAAAATGTTTTTAGCTATTCAGCACTACAACACTTACCAAGCTTAATTTTGATTTGAATGACAAGTCAAAAATGTTCTACTTTACAAATTTCTAATTAAACATGAAGTAGTTTCAGTATTTAATTAGTCGTACTACTAAATACAATGACATGTTACTTGTTATTTCTGACATTTGGTGATACTCATACTGCAATTAAGGCAACATATGTATTCATGAAATACAAAAACACTAAGATCAAGAACAGATTTTGAATTATTCAGCTTTTTCCCTTCATGGGACATGAGTCAGTTATTACTCACCCTACTTGTGTCAGGGGCTCCCCCACTTTTATTCTCTCAGGTCATCACGCCCACGTCTTTCTGACCCCACACCTCAAAGAAAAATCAGATTTGCTTATATTTCCCAGTTGTGTCAACTGGTGATCTCCTGTCCCAGTCAACAGATGCTTCTCGTGAAGTTATCACTCAGACCACTGAAAACTACAGCTTCTTTAATTTCTTTAATTGTCTAACTCTGCATTTTCTGTTGGTGCGTTTTAAGTTTGTCAAGCAAACATTCTTTTATTATTCAAAGTATCACTCTGTCATCCTGAGCAGAGCACTTTAATCACAACATAATACAGCCATAGTAACTGTGTCATGTAGTGTAACGGTGTCATGTGTAAGAATTTTCAGACGTTAAAGTTGATCTGCAAAATTTCCAAAACTTTTATGTTTTCAGTAAAAAGAAAAACGTTTTATAGAAGTTTATGCATTTGTTTTATTCAACAGTGTGTTGTCATCAGGTCTTAAAAACAATTCTTATTTAAACAGTTTTATGTACATGAGGTGAGCTTCTAAAAGCTCTCTGGAGAATAATGACAGTTGGATATTTTGACAGTTTACTAATATGACCTTTATTCAACACAACCCACCATAACTGAACCACAACCATTATTTTTCAGCTTTTTTAGTGGCACACACGTCAATCCGAAAACCTCTTCCCATATCACACAAATGTCACTCAGTGTTCCATCGAAAAACCGCAGCAGTATTCGGAGGCTGCCAGTAAGTTCAGGTAATGTGCTTCCAAGAGGGGCCAGAAGCATCAGACCACATCCGCTGTTACACTTACTGAGAGGAAAACCCTAAATAGTCATCATCACCCCAAGTCCCATCTTCATATATGTGACAATAGGTGTCAAAGTTCCGATGCTGAGCATGTTGGCAATGATAACTTTTGTTTTACTGAGAAATGGACAGAATCTAACTGATGACTGACTCACTGTGAGACTGCCAGTTCAGACTGAACTTCTCAACACAGTGGGCTCATGAACACAAAGGATCACACACCAGACTTTGGCATGAATGCTGTTGTTTCTGCAAAACAGGTTTAAACCTCAAACTTTCATGGCAGAGAAGCTACAGTTTATATCAACATGCATTGTGATGTGACTATAAAAGTTAATGACAATTTTGTATAAGATGCCCTTCACTGTATTTTATTATATATGCATTGATTCAGGCATATTGATATTTTATTACATTTTATATGCAATTTATTCCAGATTCCCGTTACTGTTACGCTGGAGTCATTTGCTTTGAAAGACAGCAACTCACAATGAAAAATAATTGAGGAGCTGAATGCACAAGGGAATAAACCAGTGCTTGCATGTGTTCAGTCTGCACCTGTGGACACCTCCAGATAAAGTTACATAACAGCTTCTCCAGAGAAAATGGAGTTTAAAATCTGTATTCATGTATTTGCACAACAGTGTGACTTCTGATCCCATCTTCTCTCTGACCTGTATTGCCTGTTGCCACGGTTACTATCAGATTTCATTATTAGTGAATCCTGGACTGCTGCACACAGTACAAACCCTGTTAAGCAAAGGCAGACTGTGTCTCAGAGCCCAATGAGGGTGTGTTACATGAGCATGTTATGTAGCTCGGATAGTGTTTCAGCACACCTTCTGTTCAGTCCATTATGGAATCCATGATACAAACCTGATTAGAGTGCAAAGTATGAGCTGTCTCGGTGGCACTTAAAACAGCACTCGATGATTCTGGTTTCCATTTAGATGCAGTGATTTAGTGCAACATTGACATTGACAATACCATCATATAGAGTTGTCATGGTGTGCAAATATGTTGCTCAAAAGCATCTTTAATTTGGAGTTCCAACCACCTGATTAAGTAAAGTCCAATACAAAGTCTTGTTTAAAGGCTGTCTAACCCTCCACCAACCAGGGCTGTGTGATATGACTATATTTTGTTGGTATTTTAGGTGTTAAATCAAACACTTTGCATTATTCTGCACAGCATGGATGCAGGCAGGAAATTTGCTTTTGCAACAAAAGCAGGAGAGAAATGTGACACAGAAGTAGGTTTTTCTAAATAACAGAAGGACATTCAGTAGCAAAGACAAACTGAGGAGCAGCTCGTAGCTCATAAAAGAGGGTCCACTTCTGTGCATGGGCATGGACATGGCATGGTGCAGGGATGAAAAGTCTGACACGGACCAAAAAAAAAAAAAGTACTAATAAACAAACAAACAAATATTGTTTTAACATGACAAAGTTCATCAAGATGAATGACTTGTTCAACTCAGAACCTGAACAACTGAAGGATAGACGAGCCATATATTTCCAACCACAAGACAGAAAGGTGCATGTTGTAGCTTTTTCACATGGACCACAACGGCCCCAAGAGGAACATGTTGCTGTTCTTTAATAAGAGAATGTCAGTTTTACTAGGAATTGTAACTTGCTACTGCCTACGTCCAGCTGATGTTTCTTCAATAACTTTAAAGTATGTTCAAGTTGTTCATGAGGTACAAGAATAAATGGCACAAAATAGCATTTTGTAAAGGTTATAAAACCTCAGGTGGAATAATGGAAAGCTGGAAAGACTTGTTGGCTCAAGTTGCATCATCTTTTCAGAGGAGAAAACAGAGTTTCAGACTGGAATGTTCTGTCAACGTTGCAAAAAACACACCCAAACCTGATATTTGCCTTAATTTACTAATTATTATCACTATTTGTGTTGCACAGATGCAGCAGATGGTCAACTCTGATTCACGGTTCACAAGCAGCCAACAGCCTATTGAGGCAGCACTCGGACCCAGGAGCCAATCAGGCATGAGCCAGCAAAGTCAGTTGTCCACCATCAACCAATCCCAACTGGGCCTGAGTGGGAACTCTGTTACCCATAATTCTCCCTCACCTCCAGGAAGTAAATCGGCCACTCCATCTCCCTCCAGTTCAGCACATGAGGACGAGAATGATGACGGACTCAGGGTAAAAACACACACGCGATCACACACACACACACACACACACACACACACACACACACACACACAGACACTGTGTCTCCTGTTTCTATGAGTCATATCTCGCTGGTCTATAGCAACCATTTGGGTTGTGCTCTCTTTCTCTTTCTCTCTCTCTGTGTGTGTGTGTGTGTGCGTGTGCGTGTGCGCGTGCGTGTGTGTACAGAGGAGAGTTGTTATGTTAATGTTATGTGTCATAATAGAGCCATTCTCCCTGCATATAAACAAGATGGAAATCAGCCCCCTCACTGTTCGGTGTCTCACACTGAAACAAGCTCTGTGCACCAAACTGATGGTTCATTTTCTGGGAAAATGAAACTATTACCGTGCTGCTGAATAATATTAACCAACTTTATCATTCTCATTGGTTATGTATAGAAGATTGAGTTGTAGATGGGCAACATTATAAGCAAGTATGCAGATAATAATGCTTGGTTCAGGAAGGATGGGGAGAAGCATACAGAACAGACACGGCTTGTACCTTTACAGCACACTCCCACACATCTACATGGCTGCATTTTGTGAATTTAGACAAAATGTCAGGAAATCAGCATCTCCATACTGTATGGAGATGCTGATTTCCTTTTCCAGCAGGACTAGTAACTGGACAATGGTATTACCACTGAAAGATAGAGGCCCATCTCTTTGGAACAGTCTACCTACAATCACAATCATCATCATTGTAAAAACATCTCTAATATAACACAGATTTGTAACACTTTGTGTAGCTCATTGTAATGCATCATGACTTGTTAACATACACCTCTATATAAACTGTTCATTTTTCTGGCAGTCCAGATTGAAACTAACTGGAGCAGAGATCTTACTGTTCACGTCTCAGTCTCCATCGTCACAGTCAGAAACACCAACAGTTAGCAAAGTGAGGCCACAGCTGCACTTTGTTTGCTCTACAGCAACTCTGACTCCTAAAACTGTGTTTTCACCTTGATATCATTCTGTTAAAGATATACAGCCTTTCATACGAGGATGTCTTTATAGGTCAACATGTATTACATACAGTAGCTATAAAACATGAATAGGCAGTGGTGGTAAACTAAGCTGCTATAGTCAGCTACAGTGATGCAGTACCCTTGTAAGAATACTGGACAATACATCATAGGTACATTATCTCTCTGACTAATGCATCAAAATAAAGATGTGAATCAGGAGAGTGTGCATGTCTCACTCATTCAGGACATGTATGTGTAGTTGTAGTAAATCAAAGGCAGCAGGACGCTCACTCTGTACACTAAAGATGCATCTTCACACTTTACTACCACCCATCTGACCAGGGCTGCACAAAGTGGGGCCTGCCACAAGGATCAGTTTAGCCCGCCAGATGTTTCCAGCAACAAAACAAATAATTTTGAAAATAATAATTATGTTTATGCTGTTTAATCTTTTTTGTGAGGTAAAATGCTCTTTAAATATGGAGGACCCGTAATAATACATTATTTTTCATAAACCTAGGACAGCAGGCAGTGACACTCACAGAAAGTCAGACAGTTAAGGGGACTGAGGATCCTAGTACCATCTTTATAAACAAAACAAAACAATACCTGTCTGCTTTTAACACATAGCCAACATTAAGTTTTAGTTTTGCCCACCAAGGGAAAATGTTTGGGCACCCAAGTATTTGACAAAACAGATATGCTTTTTAATTTTTCAATTTAAATCAATACAAATGTCAATAACTCTTAATTTTAAAGATCCATTATTTTCTTTTAAAAAGTTACCAGTTAAGGTCTATTTAATTTGGTCATCATTACAGGGACAATAGAGACAAGACAGTTCTGTTTAAAAGTTGGTGTTGATTTCCAAAATGTTGTCATCTTTCATTATTGTCATTGGAAACTTCATTCTTCATATTTATTTAACCATCTGCTTGTCTGTAGACACATTTTTCATATCTTTTTGGTCAACTGAACTTGTGCATTGACTCAAAGACTGGCATAAAATTGGAAGCCATTAACTGATAATTAGGTGCACCAATTAAACATTGTCTCTGTTTTATTTGTAATTTCATGGTTCGATCCAGAAAACATTCTGTGAAATGATTCGATGACTTTGAGTGAAAGAATCTCATGTAGACAGTGATGGAGGTCTTGCGTAGGCTGGTGAAGAAACAGTTTGTGTGTAGTCTTGATGATTTTTATCCACTCGTCTAAAAGGCTTCATCAGCTCTGCTGCTTGGTTGGGAGTTTCCCCTTATTTGACCTATGAGGTTGATTCGTGGCTTGACATTTAACAAGGTTGAGGTCACATGTCAGACATGAGAGGCATCAGTGTCACGGACAGGGCTGTGAAATGTTAAAATGCTAGTTTAAGCATAAAAGACTGGAGAATTACTATTAGAACAAATTACTAAAGGAATCATACAGGTTTTTGAATGATCACATACATTTACTAAATAGCATTTACACTACCAACACTGTTTTTTTGTTTTTTATTTTGTTTTGTTTTTTTACATTTTTGTAAAATGCTGAACTAAAATACCACCATCCTTCTATCCGTCCATGTACTTGTGTCCTACTCAACATCCTTCTCCTCCTCTTAGCTGGGCGGTGGAGCAGAGAAGAGGCCAGCAACCGTGGACATTTCCAAGAAACCCAAAACACCAAAGAAGAAGAAGCGAAAGGACCCAAATGAGCCAGTGAAGCCAGTGTCTGCCTATGCCTTGTTCTTCAGGGACACCCAGGCAAACATCAAGGCCCAGAACCCCAACGCCACTTTCGGGGAAGTGTCAAAGATTGTGGCCTCCATGTGGGACGGCCTTGGAGAGGAGCAGAAACAGGTAGATCCTCCCTCTTTGAATGAACATGCCTATGTGACCACAAAAACATCAGCTCTAACGATACAACTGAGACTATCAATCAGTACTGAGCTCGCTAAATTGCTAGTGGCATGTCAACCAAATTTTAACAAAGTTCAGATTCCAAGTTTCTAATAGCTGCCTTGGGAATTCATTAGTGTGTATATGGTGTTATTAGATAACTGTCAGCTGAAGGAATTTCTATGATGAGCCCCGTGATGTGATATCTGTGTTCATGTTATGTTATTATGATGATTTAATGCAGCCAAAAGTCTGACTGTTTCACAGCATGTCGTCGATTATTCACAGCTACAGTTCACTGAAGATTTTTCACATCAACAAAAACTGTTACATAACTATGAGGTACTGCTCATTAAATTGATTAGTAGAAATGTGTTCAACTAATGTAATAAAGTCCAGTAAAATGTTTGTTTCAGTTGTACAAGAAAAGAACAGAGACGGCTAAGAAGGAGTATCTGAAACAACTGGCTGCCTACAGGGCCAGTCTGGTCTCACAGGTACTACACACACACACACACACACACACACACACACACTGATAATTCAATTATTGGAATTTAACTGATTTCCTGTTAAACTCGTCCTTCTTCTTCTCCAGAGTTACAACGATTCATCTGAGATGAAGCCGCCCCACTCCTCCCACTCATCTTCCTCCTCTTCTACCTCAATTTTTACACCCAAACCTTCAATGTACCCAGGTCACCCAGGTCACCCAGGTCACCCTGGTCACCCAGGTCACCCTGGTCACCCAAGCCAGCACCCTTCCTCCAGCTCCCTAGCCCACCCTCACTCTCTCCCTCCCCCTCAGCACCCGAGCATGTACATGACATACCCTCACCAGTCACACCCCTCCCACGCCTCAAGTCCCGGCCTCGGCCCCCACCTGCCTCCTCCTCACACCCACATCCACCCTCAGCTCCAGGCTCTGTCGTCCAGAGGGACAGTGCCGCGGCCCAGTGTCCCCCACCAGGGAGCTCTGTCCCTTGGCGGCATGACGGCAGCATCCACGCCTCCTCTCCAGGTCAGCCCTCCTCTCCACAGCCAGGCTCACCTGGGAGGGCTGCACAGTCCACACCATCAGCACCAGCACCAGCAGCTCAGTGGACACTCTTTGGGACTGACACACTCGCCTGCCATCACACAGGTCAGTCACACACTATATGTACATCTTATAAGTTAACATTTAGTTGATTGTAGAGCTGCAACAGAGGTTTGCTGGTTCAAGCTTCTTAAATGTGAGGATTTGTTGTTTGTCTTTGTCATAAATGACAGTAAATAAAGAGTCTTTGGGTTTTGGACTGTTGGTTGGACAAAAACAATTTGAAGATGTCTCTTTGAGGTCTGAGAAATTGTGATGAGCATTTTTCAAAAAAGTCTGACATTTATAGACTATTATGTAACTTCTTTTTACCTTGAAATAACAGCTTCAAAATCCTTTGTTTGGTGTCTTGTGATAGAGTGAATGGTGCCTCTGTCTCCGCCACTCTGCCCCCCTATCACTTGTTTCTGCACTGTGTAACTTCAGTGAGAAACATTGTTGCATACAAGATACAGGTTTTTAAGACATAACATTGCTATAACTTAATGAGTTTTGTTTGTAGATAGCGCTCACATTACATCTGACAAACTGTTACAGACCTGGGATTTGTTTTCACAGCACCCAGATACTGTGGGGGGGTTCCAAATCACACAAAATGTCAATTCTACATAATGTTGCTTTAACTAGTGAACCGTGAAAATAAGGGGCTGATTAATCAATAATGAAAAGGATTCTTATCAGCAGCCCTAATTGATTGGCACTATGCATTGGTCTCCATGTGTTTGTTTAATGTATGTTCATTTACAGTTTTTAGTAAATGAAACATGAAGTCTTAAAGGATGAATTCAGTGCAAAGGACCACAACCAGTAATGTGGCAGTCCATCTCTAAATACTTTCTCACTTGCCTCAGTTGCACTCATCCATAGACCTTTGGTGATATGAAAACATGGAATATTCTTATCAATTACATACTACTGGTGAGATTTGGATAAAACTTGCCACCTGTCAGTAGTTGTTGAAGAGATATGAAATGTCAAGCCATCAATGCTCTGCAAATATTAAAGATCATTAGATTGTGCTATATTGGATTTTCCACCATTTTTAGTTTTTCTCCTGACATTTGAAGTTAAATAGACAAATGGACAATAACAGCACCAAGAAAGTCTGTATCAGCTTCTATTTAGTGAGGCAAACTAATGGTTTAAAACACAGGCTGTAGTCATGAAATAAAGGTATACAGGATCATCAAAACCTTTTGTAAGAGCACCTCTTTATTCCATGTGAAACTGAGTCTTTATGTATTTTCAAATGATTTACTTATGTAGAACAGAAGATGATGAAAGACAGGAGATGCAAATGATCTGAATGAAGAAAATATTAAAGTGGTTTTACATAATGGGCATGTTTATTTGATGTGAAATGGTTTTAAATGGATTTTCACATCATGTTAATACTTAACATAATTATGTTGTCCAAATTAATGATTCCAAGAAAAGTCTATTAAAGAGTAACACACCAGATACTGACTGGTTTTCTGACCCCCCCAATAAAGCAAAACTGCACATTTCAGAGTGGCCTTTTATTGTGGCCAGCCTAAGACACACCTGTGCAATATTCATGCTGTCTAATCAGCATCTTGATATGCCACACCTGTGAGGTGGGATGGATTATCTCGGCAAAGGAGAAGTGCTCACTAACACAGATTTAGACAGATTTGTGAACAATATTTGAGAGAAGTGGATCTTTTGTGTATATAAAAAAAGTTTTAGATCTTTGAGTTCAGCTCATGAAAAATGGGAGCAAAAACTAGTGTTGCGTTTATTTTTTTGTTTAGTGTATATATATATAAATATGTGTGTGTGTGTGTGTGTGTGTGTGTGTGTGTGTATATATGTATGTATATATATATATATACATATATATGTGTATATATATATGTGTGTGTGTGGATATATATATATATATTTCACCTGTCACAATTGAAAAATTAGATACAATTATTATTAATTAAAATACAATTCATTTGCTGTTGAATTAGCTTTTTGCTATCTGCCTGTGGAAATGGATTAGTGATAACAGACTAGTAGAGATAGTTTGGATGTTAGAAGGACACAATAAAGAAATTGTAATAGCCTGGTTAGTTCTTATGGAAAAAAATGTTTTTAATAGCTTTTTTTGTTGAATTTTTGGGTCAGACTGTTTTATGTCCTTGTCTAGTCCGTCAATCAATCTATCAATCAGCTCCTCTTCTTCCCCCTCTCACTGTCAGCTGCTCTGTTAATAGTCACTCTGTCACAACAGGAGGAAAAGGAAGATGAGTGGCTGTGATGTGAATTTGTGTAAAAATGATGTGAGACGGTTTAATGTTGCCACTGTCTCCTGCAAATAGTTAAAATGGGTGGATGGATTGCCACAGATTCTCACTTCCCATTTTATCCCCCTTTCTATGGTGCACCCCCCCCCCCCCACACACACACACACACACACACACACACATTTTGCATATTATTAGGAAAAAAGAGAGCAAACAAAAAGAAAAAGTGAAGGAAAGAAGGAGAGGACACAGTGACAGAGCTTTAAACTTTTTTCACTGAGTAAGAAGAGTGAGAATGATGGGGGAAGGGGGAGAGAGGGGAGAGAGAGATACAAAAGAGGCAGATGGGGTCTTTGTGAAGGAGTGAAGGAGAAGAATTTGCTCAACAATGGATGAATAGGTGAGGTAGAGGAGGGGAGGGGGGAGAACCAAACCACCTGCTGTCCTCTTCTTTCTCCTCTTTCACTCACAACACTCAGATTAACTTCCCTTTCAGCCTCTCTCTCTCTCACTCACTCACTCACTCACTCACTCACTCACTCACACACACTCCTGAACTCGCTCATTTTTCCCTCTTTCCATGTCTCTCTCCTCCTTCAAAGTATCTTATGGTTAAAGACATGCTTCCCTCATTTTCCTCTTCCTCCTCCTCCTCTTCCCCTGCTTCTTCCTCTCCTCTTACCTTTTCATGTCCTCTTCACTTGTCCTCAGCTTTCCTCACTCCTGGCAGATGATAAAATTAGCCAGACACTCAAAACTCTGTAATTACTGCTGATGAACCTGTGACTGATCATCTTTTTCACTGTGGTTGCTTTCATTCATGTCCCTGTTCATCAGAAACTATTTACAGAGAAGTACTAAAGGTTGGCTTGTTAAAACCATCAGCTCAATCTGTGGACTCATTCAGGTTGATGGATGACGTAAAAAAGCCACCATTATTGTGACAGCATCTCATGTTCAAAACTGCACAGTAACACTTTGATGAATGTAAAGGATTTTACTTTTTAACCAGTTTTGCCAAGAAATATGATCTGTTTCATGTCGGGCTGGGTATTGGCAAGGACTTCATGATACGCATCACGATACATTGCAATACGATGCATATTGCGATATTCCACATAGTTTACTGAAAATTTAATGTAAGTGTAAGTTGCTATGTACAATCTGGGTAGTCTTGATACATCACATCACATTATATTGATAATTCAGCGGACAAATTAGGTCAAAACAATTTAATTCAAAATTTCCTTTCCAATTTATTTGAACGGTATTAGCAGATCACACTGTTTCCGAACACACTGATGTAGCTGCCATAACAATTAAAGCTCACTCTTGCACTTTAAACTGGACACACTGAAACAGTGGACACACTGAAATTGAAAAAAAAACAAACATGAAAATAGTGCATTAAGTGTTCTTTTGCGTCACTGAACTTATGTAGATGCCATCATCAATTGCTCAAGTATTCTTACTGTGTCCCTGAACACACTGTAAACATCATATGAAAATAAAGTGCTTGTTTTAATTTCTTGTGTCACTGTCTGAACAGTGAACACAGTGAACTGAAATGTTGACCTATGAAAATAAAGTGCTTATGCACAAGTACTCCTTAATGTCACTGTAGTGTTAACCATATGGCTGAAGCTGGTGTTTTCATGCATACAATAGGGGCAAAAATCATGACAAATAAAATGCACCGCTGACTCAAGAGGCAGAGCAGAATGGTAAAGTAGCTGCACATTATTTAGCATGGCTGAATGCTCCAGAGGGAACGCAACAGACATTTCTCTATGTAGCACGATGTTTCACTTGTGATCACTCTGTTTGGTTTTGTGCCCCAGTTTAAAACACACAGTAATGATCTGCCTGACATCCTGGTTGTATACTGTTATTTTTAATCCATCGATGAGGACAAACGATCACAAGTAGGGCCAGCATGCTGGTAGCATAACAACATAGCAGCTCCGCCTTTTGGCAAACTGATTAAAGGGGGTCCCCAACACGTCACACACATGGACCACAGGGTGAGAGCCCCACACCACCGCACAAGCCTGCGGCATTTCTCTGCACCACTAGATTTCATGTGAATGTACCAAGGACGTTCAATTATATCAGAATGTACCCTGTTTTGTCAGCCGTGTCGGCCATGCTGCTTCCAGCTCCTCTGACTGACTCATTCACTCTGCCAGAAATGGCACTTGGTAATTTGAGGCAACTAGCCGTACTGCAACCCATTTAAAACATGATTTAAAAAAAAAAAAAAAAAAAAATCAAAATATGGATTTTTTGAGCTGGACATCAATGCAGTATATTGCGAAAATTAATATTGCGATATATTACCTGATCCATTTTTTAGCACAACCCTAGTTTCATGTTTAAACATGGATTATAAATGTTTTTCAAAGTGTTGATGAAGGTTCTCAGTTAAGTGCTGTATCGTAGGCAGCTGGACTTGTTTCAGTTTCTTGAAGACGTTTCACCTCTCATCCAAGAGGCTTCTTCAGTTCTAACTAACTGCAGGGGAGTTGCAGGCTTTTAAACGCTGTGTGGGAGTGTCCTTACAGGGAGTGGGAGTGTACTTACAGAGTCGTTAAGGACACGTGTGAGTTTCAGACTCATTAGGGCCTCTTGTGGGTCGTTGACCCAACCGGCCTTCATGTGGGTTTCTAGGGCTAGGTGAGCCCAAGTGTGAATGGTTGTTAAGCTGTCTGGGGAGAGAACTCAGTACAGCATTGTAGGTGGGTGATAAGTAACGTCTTAGGTCTCCTCCTCTGTTCAAAGATGGCCATTCCACTTTGACATAGATGGATTATTTTACTCCTCTTTCAAACCATCTGTCTTCTCTGGACGAGATGTTTACATTGTTGTCCTCAAAGGAATGATTTGTCTCCTTCAGATTCAAGTGGACAGCAGAGACTTGACCTGAGGAGTTGGCCCTCCTGTGTTGTGCCATTCGTTTATGGAGAGGTTGTTTTGTCTCCCCAATGTACAAATCTGTGCAGTCCTGGCTGCATTGAACAGCATCAACTACATTACTCTGTTTATGCCTGGGTGTTTTGTCCTTAGGACGGACAAGTTTCTGCCTCAGTGTGTTGGTAGGTTTGAAGTGAACCAGGATATGATGTTTATTGAAGATCCTCCTGAGTTTCTCAGATGTTCCTGCGACATTGGGAATGATAATGTTGTTATGTTTTCTCGTCTCCTCCTCTCTGTCTGCTCTGGATCTTTTAGAGGTTTTGACAAAGGTCCAGTTTGGGTAGCCACTAGGGCTGTCACTTTTTCAAAAAATCAAGTTCGAACGAATTTGAAATGACACGCAATTTATTCGAATGAATTCGAATAAATCCCCACCCCACCCCCCCACCCCCCCCACAACACCACACGACATTATTTTCATTATTTTATTAACTTCACAGGCCATCTAACATCACATCACCGTCTAGTAGCACTCAAATGTTAATATTAAATGTTTTTTTAACAGCTGTATTAACGCATCTGAATAACAAATGTTCTCTGAAAAATCTAAAAACATCGTTTTCTACATCTGTCAGTTCCACCGTGCTCTCAATAAAAAAGAAGTTTAAAAAACAGTTGGACCGCACTTTACATTCATAGTGAAACTGAAAGTCTCCAGGTGCTACAGTATTAACAACATAACACACAACATAAAGAAAATAGTAATAAGAGTTAAGATGAAAAAGCCTTCCTGAATAGAAAATGTAACATCACAGACAACAGGAGAGAATTGCTCCTAGCTTTGAACTAAAAATGTAGCAAACAAGGTAAAACAGAACTGATAGGCAAGCCGAACGGCCCGTCGGCCCGGCTTAATTTCTAATATTATTAGCCAAAAACACAAGTCTATCAACGTGATCGGGATCAAGTGCGGCTCTCTTTTTATTTACAATATTACCTGCCGACGAGAACACCCGTTCAGAGCGTACAGAGGTTCCTGGCACACACACCTGGTGTCCTCCATTTTCGATCCATTTTTAGAGCGCCCTCTGCTGGATCACAAGGCGAACTACTTCAAACGGTCTGTTGCGCTTATAGACTGTACATTTTGACTTCGAACAGGTCATTGCATTCGAATAAGAACTTTCCCCCCCACCTTCGAACGAATATTCGAATTTCGAATAAAAAGTGACAGCCCTAGTAGCCACAGGTTTTAAGTGCTCCCCTGATGTCCTTCTGTTCCTTCTCCTTCCCCTCTGTCTTTGTGGGCACGGTCTCAGCCAGATGGTTTAAGGTTCTGATGACCTCCAGTTTGTGCTCCAGTGGGTGAGAGTCGAACAGCAAGTATTGATCTGTGTGTGTAGGTCTTTTCAATGTTGAGGCTTTGTCTTCTTCAATGTGTACTGCACAGTCCAAGAAGGGCAGACCGTCTCCTCTGACATCTTCCCGTTTGAGCTTGATGTTTTTGTCCACAACATTTATATGTTATGTGAAGGCTTCCACTTCCCTTGTTCTGATTTTGATTTTTGAATATCATTTTTCTCATCTTGTTCCTGTGAGTTTTTGATGTGGTGTTGAGTGTTACTGACCAAAGGTGGTGTTCAGATATGTTATAGGTAAATGAGTTGATGCTGCTGCTGATGGGTCTGAGTGGTTCGCCTATCTTATGTATCTTGGGGAGTCCATAGATGTTGATGAAGGTTCTCAGTCATCCAGGTCATGGTAATTCTAAGTGCTGTATCGTAGGCAGCTGGAATTGTTTCAGTTTCCTCTCATCCAAGAGGCTTCTTCAGTTCTGGAGAAGTGAAGAAGTCCAGTTACCTACGATACAGCACTTAGGAGTCCATAGATGCATGAGATGGCTTCCCCAGGGTACAGTCGGTAATACAGTGGTTTGTCAATGACTTTGTCCTTTTCCAGTTTTTGCAGATGTTCTATAACCTTCTTTTTGTAGCTACTGTTAGGATCTCGTCTCAGAGTCTCATAGGTGTTGGTATCACTAAGCAGATCCGTGACTTTGGTTTGGTAGTCCGCTGTGTTTAGCACCACAGTGCATCTCCCTTTGTCTGCCGGTGAGATGGTGATGTTCTGGTGTATTTTGAGTGATGCTGGGCCTTCCTCTCCTCAGTTGTAAGGTTGGAGGGGGGTACTTTTGCATTAGCAAGAGTGGCTGATAACTTCAACTGTAGCTGTTCTACCTCTGTGTCTGCCAACTTGTTGTTATTGATGGCTGACTCTGTTGCTGTGATAAGATCTACTACCGGTATCTGTTCTGGAGTTACTGAAAAGTTTAGTCCCTGGGCAGGGACATCCTTCTCCGGTTGGGTGAGCTCTCTGTTGGACAAGTTTTTCAGCCACTTCTCTTGTAATCTCTCAGATATGCTGTGTTGCTGTCCTTACTCCTCTAGGTCAGAGCTTCTGTTCTCAGGGAGTTGCTTTGACATGTCTGTATTGCCAGATGTTTCTGTGTCTGCCATTCCTTACCTCAGTGTGTTGTGATGTCTGTGCCTTCTCAACAGACTTTCCCTGGTAACTTCATAGCAGTGACGTTAGTTCCTCAAAGTCTGACACTGTGTTTAAATTTGGCAAATTAAAAGTATGCTAAATAATCTATTGGCAGTTCCTGTTTCTGGCAGTTCCTGTTTCCAGCACTTGTGGATGTACAGACAGCTATCACTGGATAACTTTTTTTTTTAGTGGATTTATGGACATTTATTTGCAGGGGACATAATGACAGATTTTGATCTACTCACATTTTAAGTCACACTGAATATTAATGTAAATGTGTTATGTCAGTGTGAACAGATTTGACTACTGCATCTCCAACTGTTGACCCTACTGGTGAACGAGTCAATCGTTGGGTAAAAGTGACGTCTTTAAATTTTGCTTCTTTTGTACAAAACCCAAAGGCTCTTCATTTACTGCCATAAATTATTTTAAAAAAGCATCAAGACCATACATTAAAGAAGCTGGAACCAGCAAATGTTTTGAGATTTTTGCTTGAAAGAGGACTTAAATGATTAATCGATTATCAACATAGGCTTACTAATAAATTCTCTCCAATCAACTAATTAATTAATCGACTTAATGTTTCAGCTGTATTGCTGAGGCCACACTTTCTTGGCTGTGCTGATAAAAGCTACTCCAAAATTTTTACTCTCAATTTTGGGAAAAAAGCAGACAGGAAAATCCACAAACTTCCATGAAATTAATTTGACTTTGCTTCCAGCAGCCCTGTATTGATACGACACACACATTCAACTTGCCACTGCAGTAGCATTGCTCAGCTGGTATCTAGCTGGAATATTATCTGTCTGGATTTTCACAGCTGATTTTAGCAGAGTCCACCTCTGTATGAGGCTGGTCAGCTTCTTTCATTTATTTCCATGTTACTTTTCTTACTGTCATCAGGTTTTGTTTCACTCTGCAGACATGATGAATCGTAACAAAGACATTTTCTTCACTACTTCCAGGGCTACCCCCCCCCCCTCCAGTCTGACTACCAGCCAGTAGGAGGAGGTATGCTTAATGGTGGAGCAGTGATGTCACCATCAATGGACTACCACCAGCTTGGTCGCCACACACCGAGCCACCACCCCACCTTGGACTGGAGCACTGATTACCATGGCAACGGGTACATATTAGGGTTTTTAAAGAATAACTAAATCTGGTGTTTGCTGGTTTGATGTACAGGTGTACCTCAGGACATTGTGACATCCCTCTAGGGTGTGGTCACAGGTGCAACAGAGCACATACTGTATCTGACCCGACCCAAACACATGTATTTATGATCTTGGGGTGAACTGTCCCTTTTAATATAAGCCCCATATGTATTAAAACAACGGGACAGATGTGTGAACCAGTAAATACTGTCGGTTACTATGGCCTCACTTTTTGTTTGTCCTGTCTTCCTGCAGAGGTCTTCAGAGAGACAAACATCTCTATCTGAGCTAATCTCAGGACTGTGACACCAAACTTCAGCTAAGCCCTTCTACTGCCACCATGGAGCCTCTCTACACCAGGCCAGCCTCCACCAACCTCAACCCCCTGAGGACTCAACCAACAGACCACCTACATGTGAACTAGAGTTCAGCACTTCAAACAAGAGCCCAAGCAGTAGAATAAAGGGACATTTCTGTGTATTACTAATATGTCTCATCTACTGGACAACAGGACAGTGTTAAGAACAGGAAGAAGAAATACGTTCTTCCAGCTCCTGCATGTCCATTGGCTTTTCTGACATCTACTATTGGCTGTATTTTTTGTACTTATCCTTTACAGCATGAGACATGCTGTAATTTGAATAGAAAATGTGTATAGCAGTGAGGAGAGGTGGACAAGTCCTCTGCTGTGATAGGTGTATATGCTCCAACCTCCCTCAGAGAGTGATTTTCTGTCTAGTTTCCTGTCTGCTCTAAAAAGTTCATATGTAGTTCCTCATTTTGTAAAGATGGTGTTCACCATCAGGTCCAAAAGGCTCGGAAGAGCAACTGTACATTACTGTAATGTAATTGTTTGAGCTGTGGATTTAAAGCCAATTAATTATTATTATTTTTATTTTTATTTTTTTGGACCTGGTAGTTGCTGAATCTTCCTACAGCCAAAGTCAAGAGAACACAGTACACAAACAAAGGGTTTATAACCAAATGATACACAAATTGTATTTCCCCGTTGGTTCTTTAATCATATGATTAATGTCTCCAGTTTGATGCAGTGTGGACTGAAGTCCCACACACTGTCTGTAGAGACAGAAGCAGTGTTGAACACAGTGATAACTGCTGAATTAATTCTGCTGTATTCAGCTGAAGACAAATAGGAGAAAGAGGTGATGTAGTGTTGCCTTTTGAACCGGGCACCGGCTGTAAATAATTGTGTATGATTAAAGGACTGTAATTGTTCTCTGGCAGTGAAGCTCAGATCAGCAGAGTAGAAATTCAATGTATTTTAGTCCTTGAAATAATGAAATGTCAAACAATTCTTTGTTAGGAAAAAAACAAAAATACTCCTTTGTATGATGACAGCTCCTCCTCCTGGCATATGTCTGCTGATAATATTGATTTGGATCCAAATTGTGTGTGTGTGAATGTGTGAAGTGTTAATGAGAACACAGAGTGGTTGATTGGGTTGCATGGTCTCTTTTGTCATCTCTATTTCTCTGTGAACAGAGGCTATTTAAGAAACTATAACTGTTGCGGGGTTGGCTGTGTTTTAATGTTGTTTTTTTATTTTTTAATCAAATCAAGTGTTCTTTTAGTGTTAATGACGATGATGAGAGACATATATCTCACTGTCTATCTCTTTGTATTAATGTGTTTTTTGACAGATGAAAGGACTCTGGGCAACAACAACCATGAAGATTTTCTTATTTTTAGATTCTAATAATGTGTTTGAGAATAAAGTCGGTGCTGCATTGATGTGCAGTCATTACTCCAAAACCTGCCTCTTTTATGCTGTTTATTTGTGAACAGTGTGTGAAAGTTACTTTAATTAACTAAACATAATAATGTACACCTTTACCTCTCCTGCCACACAGCACACTTTGTATTTATATCCTGTCCTTTGCATTTATGCAAAGTAGCTGAGCTGTAATTGCAAAACAAATGTGTTTGAGGTCTCTGAAAAAATGTGTTTTTAACCGCTCTGAGCTCAGATCACATCATGTCAAAACAGTTCTTAATGTAAATTTAATTACAGTGATTTCCTTAGTCACACAAGTCATCTGGCAGTGTTAGAGGTGGAAATGTCAGTCAGAGTCGGAGAATGAGGGTGTCAGTATTTGACGAGTTGGGAATGAGACTCAAAAATCAACTTTTCTTACAAAGAGTACCTTTTAAGTACAGCAGCACAGAGCTGAGGGCTTTTGATTGTGATGGAATCATGACTACATTTGGCCCCCGATATGTTAGCATTACATTGGATTCACAGAGTCAAGCATCTGTTTTACTGAAAGATAAATACCAAATAAAAACCCAGAAGGTCGTTTAATAACACTGACCACTTCTTTGAAGGTCCAGTCGCAGTCAAATGTTTCCATCCACTCATAAAGAACATGTTCATCATGTCAGACTTCAGTTCCTGTGTTTTCTACAGCTCTCATGTTTCTGTGATGAATGAGTGGAAGACAAACTACTTTTTCACAAAAACATTCATGAAGTTTGGTTCAATAATGAATTTATTATAGGTTTTCTGAACATGTGACCAAATCTGCTGGATCATAAATATACAGCTCTGGAAAAAATTAAGAGACCACTGCAAAATTATCAGTTTCTCTGATGTTACTATTTATAGGTATGTGTTTGAGTAAAATGAACATTGTTTTATTCTGTCAACTACTGACAACATTTCTCCCAAATTCCAAATAAAAATATTGTCATTTAGAGCATTTATTTGGAGGAAATGACAAATGGTCAAAATAACAAAAAAGATGCAGTGTTTTCAGACCTCAAATGAAACAAATAAAACAAGTTCATACTCATTTATAAACAACACAATACCAATGTTTTAACTTGGGAAGAGTTCAAAAATCAATATTTGGAGGAATAACCCTGATTGTCAATCACAGCTTTCATGCGTCTTGGCATGCTCTCCACCAGTCTTTCACATTGCTGTTGGGTGACTTTATGCCACTCCAGGCGCAAAAATTCAAGCAGCTCAGCTTTGTTTGATGGCTTGTGACCATCCATCTTCCTCTTGATCACATTCCAGAGGTTTTCAATGGGGTTCAGGTCTGGAGATTGGGCTGGCCATGACAGAGTCTTGATCTGGTGGAAAAACCAATCCTCAATCCGATCCTCCACCAAATTTCACAGTGGGTGCTAGACAATGCGGCTTGTAGGCATCTCAAGGTCTCCGTCTAACCATTAGACGACCAAGTGTTGGGCAAAGCTGAAAATTGGACTCATCAGAGAAGATGACCTTACTCCAGTCCTCTGTGGTCCAGTCCTTATGGTCTTCTGCAAACCTCAGCCTGGCTCTTCTTTGCTTCTCATTGATGAAGGGCTTTTTTCTAGCTTTACACGACTTGACGGTTTCCAACCGTTCTCGCCATGCACTTCACCCTAGCTGCCATTTGCCATTCTTTCTGTAGGTCACTTGATGTCATCCTACGGTTGCTGAGTGACATTCGAAAGAGTTGACGGTCATCCCAGTCAGTGGAGAGTTGTTTTCACCCTCTGCCGGTCTGTAGCTTTGTTGTCCCCAATGTCTGCTGCTTGACCTTGTTCTTATGAACCGCCGTCTTTGAAATTTTAAGGATGGAAGCAACCTGACGCTCACTGTATCCCTCTGCCAGTAAAGCCAGAATTGAACCCTTCTTTTCCTCACTCAAAACTTTTCTTTTCAACTCTTTTGGCATGGTCAATAGTTATTTTTTGATTCCAATTACTTTTGAGGTACTACTAGCACTGTTTTTGCCATCCAGCTGGTCCTATTGCAAGAGGATAGTGAAGACCACCAGCTCATAAAAGCCAAAACTATCAAAATAAGCAGCGCGGTGGCGACACCCGCTGTCCCCCCTCAGGGCGCTGCGCCACTGGCGAGTCCCGTCCTTTCTGACACACGGGGTGCCCATGGGCTCCGTCCTGTCCAGGAAGGTGGTCACTACGGACGCCAGCCTGACGGGTTGGGGCGGAATTCACGAGGGCCGGTCTGTGAGGGGCCACTGGAGTGTGGACCTCCAGCGGTCTCACATAATTTTTCTGGAACTGTCGGCGGTGTTCCTCTCCCTGAAACATTTCCTTCTGTCTCTCATGGGTCATCATGTCCTGGTGAGGACAGACAATACGACGACGGTGGCGTACATCAACCGTCAGGGGGGGTTACGCTCCCGTCGGTTGTACATGCTGGCACGCAAACTGATCCTGTGGAGCTGCGGTCGTCTCCTCTCCCTGAGAGCGACACACGTCCCGGGAGCCCTGAACACGGGCGCGGACCTGTTGTCCAGGGGTGCGCCAGTATACGGGGAGTGGACTCTACACCCGGAGATTGTGGAACAGATATTGGCTCGTTATGGTCGGGCCACGGTGGATCTGTTTGCGTTGAGAGAAAACGCGCAGTGCGCGCTGTTTTACTCTCTGCGCAGCATGGATGCTCCCCTTGGCGTAGATGCACTAGCGCACGCCTGGCCACACAAGCTTCTTTACGCGTTCCCTCCCCTGGCCTTGATACCCTCCATTCTGTCCAGAGTGAGGGAGCACGGCCACGCACTGCTCTTGATAGCTCCGCCTTGGCCTGCGATGCACTGGCTGCCGGAAATATATTGGTTGCTGTGCGCTCAGCCCTGGCAGCTCCTGCTGCGCAGGGACCTGCTATCGCAGGGCGGAGGGACGGTCTTCCACCCGCACCCAGAACGCATGCTGCTGTGGGCTTGGCCCCTGAGTGGCTCAATCTGTTAGCTGTGGGACTCTCACAGCGTGTGATTTCCACTATACAAAGTGCTCGAGCCTCCTCCACTAGGTCTCTGTATGACTGTAAGTGGAGAGTGTTTGAGGGATGGTGTCACAGAAACGGCCAAATTCCCTTTCAGTGTCCAGTAGGAGTGATATTGTTATTCTTGCAGGACCTGATTGACAAACGAAGAGCCTTCTCCACGGTTAAAGTGTACTTGGCAGCTATCGCCGCCTGTCACGTGGGGTTTGGGAAGCAAACAGCAAGCCAGCACCCACTGGTTTGCTGTTTTATGAAGGGAGCGTGCAGGCTTCTCCCCTTGTCCAGACCACGGGTACCACCATGGGATCTGGCTGTGGTTCTGGAGGGGCTTAAAGGCCCCCCCCCTTTGAGCCACTGGAGGGAGCAGACTTGAAACACGTTTTTCAAGACAGTGTTGTTACTGGCTCTGGCTTCGGCTAAACGGGTTAGTGACATCCATGTGCTTTCGGTGCATCCGTCATGCGCTCAGCTCTTCCCGGGGGAATGTGAGGATGATTTTGAAGCCCAACCCGGCTTTTGTGCCTAAGGTGGTAGGCTCATGTTCTCCTATTGACCTTGTGTCCGCTCCGTGCGTGGCATGCGCGCTCTTGCTGTCCTGATTGGAACAGAGTTCTTTTCCCTGTGGGTTGGTGGACACTAGATAAGCCTGTCTGGCAATACGGGAGCTAACACATCCCATAGTGAGACATCGAGCAAAATATTGAAAAAATAAAGAAAGAGAACTTTGGGTTATTTACATAACCCCAGTTCTCTGAGTAATATGAGTGAGATGTCTCACCAGACACCCCTTCTTGTTTGGGCGAGTGAGAAGAGGTGCTTATCTTGAATGACGTGGTGCCGTCCGCATGCGCTATTTAAGGTAGATGGGACTACCTGAGGCGGACGGACACGTTCACCAGCCAATCAGGATTGGCGTAATGAGATTAATGCTTCTGAGGGCTGCAGCGAGGCGTGGATCCCATAGTGAGACATCTCACTCACATTACTCAGAGAACCGGGGTTATGTAAATAACCCAAAGTTCTTTAGTGGATGAAACTTTTGACCGTGACTGAATATCCAGATTCTCAAAAACTCTGTCCACTTCTAAACCAAAAATCTGTTTTCCAAGCTGTGACTCTATTTTCTTATATAGTACAAACCAAGTTAGCCATAATTGACATATTAAACTATGTCCTTCCAATTTTTACAAGAACAACATAAAAATTCTATTGTGTCTAAAAAAATTGAAAAGAGTTGCTCTACCCAATATGTTTTGTATTTATAATCAAATTTGCAATGTGATAGAGCTGTTCTGACCAATCCGGTGGAATAAATGTTGGCAATGTGTACAGTTGCAATGAACATTATTCAACCCCCATTGCATTTTAGGTTTATTGGCAAAATTCAAAAATTCTCAACTGTTTGCAATAAACAAATTACACAAGAACAGTTTAAATAGTTAAATAAAACTAATATTACAAGGATTTCATCCAAATTCAACACTAAATCCTACTTTCAATCCTACTGCAGTCTCAAAAATATTCAACCCCCTCCTCATAAGAGCACACATTTGCAAATCAGGTGTGGTCTCAAGCACACCTGATGCAACCAATCAAGGGCTTCATTAGTTGCATCAGGTGTGCTTGAGATAGAACACCTCAAATACCTGGACTGTTGACGGTGACGTTTCATTGCATGTTAGAAATATGGCTAAGTCAAGAGAAATGTCCAAAACGTTCAGAGAAGAGATCATTGCCTTGCACAAACAAGGAAAAGGATACAAAAAGATAGCAAAGGCACTGAATGTTCCTAGAGATACAGTTGGAAGCATAGTTTGCAAGTTTAAAGTAAAGGGACAGTGGCTACACTACCTGGACTTGGCAGAAAGAGGAAGCTATCAACGGCTGCCACCAGAGTCCTGAGGAGGCAGGTGGTCAAAAACCCTCGACTGACTGCAAAAGACCTGCAGCAAGACTTGGTGGCAGCAGGCACCGAGGTTTCAGTTTCCACAGTAAGGAGCATACTAAATGCTGAAGGGCTCCATGCCCAAACTCCAAGACGTACACAACTACTGACCCAAAAGCACAAGAAAAGTCTGCTCCAATTTGCTCAAATCTATATAAATATGCCAAAGAGGTTTTGGGATTCTGTTCTGTGGAGCGATGAAACAAAACTGGAACTTTTCAGGCCTATGGATCAGCGGTATGTCTGGAGGAGGAAGAATGAAGCATACGCTGAAAAGAACACCCTGCCTACAGTGAAGCATGGCTCCTCCTTCCTCTGGCACTGTAAACCTGCAGCGTGTGGAGGGCAAGATGGATTCAATCAAGTATCAGAAAATCCTGGGAGAAAATGTTATGCCGTCTGTGAGGAAGCTGAAGCTTGGACGTCATTGGACCTTCCAACAGGATAATGATCCCAAGCATACCTCAAAGTCCACCAAGGCTTGGTTTCAGAAGAAGTCCTGGAAGATACTAGAGTGGCCATCATAGTCGCCTGACTTGAACCCCATTGAAAATCTCTGGTGGGATTTGAAAAAGGCGGTTGCAGCACGCAAACCCAAGAATATTAGTGAACTGAAGGCCTTTGCCCATTAGGAATGGGCTAAGATTCCTCAGGAACGCTGCCAGAAGCTGGTGTCTGGCTATGCATCACATTTGCAGCAGGTCATAACAGCAAAAGTACTAAAGATGCTTTTCATGAAGGGGTTGAATAATTTTGAGACTGCAGTAGTCATTAAAAGTGCCATTTTGTGTTGAATTTGGAGAAACCACTTGTAATATTAGTTGTGTTGAGCTATTTAAATTGTTCTTGTTTGATTTGTTTATTGCAAACAGCTGCTAGTTTGTACATTTTGCCAATAAACCTAATTTGCAGTGGGGGTTGAATAATTTTGATTGCAACTGTATTTCTGCAAACCATGAACATGTTGAAATGTAACATTTTTAGGTGGTTCCATCTCTACAAACACAGCTGGAAATTGTCCTGTCATCCTGCTGAAAATGCTGCTCATGCTGTTGTTTCAACATTTTGTTAAAAATATCAGTTTTGTGCTGGCCAGAAAAATGTCCTGTGGAAAAGCTTACAAATGTTGAAATGTCATCTTGAATAGTGTTCTCTGACTCGCCCAGCTGTTTTGTGGAAATAGTCATATGATATGTATGACGTACAAACTTGAATGTATCCTTGATTTGCAGAAAAATAAAATGCCAACATTTAATTCTTGGGACTGAGCTGGTTTGGACATACAGAGTATGAAGATCCAGCATTTGAGAGTCTTTCAGCTAAGTGTTCTGGTAAATCATTTTCAGCTTGTTTTATTTTGAAAAGCTCTGATAAACCCACCGTACACTTCCTGCTCAGTACTTAACAGCAGACAGACAGTTTTAAACTAGCAGGTGAACATAGTGGAGCATTAAACAGCTGAAGAGACAGATTTTCATCAGGAGTCAGTAGAGACTTAAACAGAGCTAAGACAGAGTGGATATGGGACTTACATTGATCAGGTGGCAAGAAAGACAACTTCCAATAAATGCCGATGTTGCCACACGTCTGTGGGATGTAAATAAGCAATTGTTTGCCAACATACCAACTTTATAATGTTTACTATAACATGTAAATCTTGTGGGTTTTTTTCAGAATGTTCTGCTGCCCCCAAATGGCCAAAAAATCAATTATTTCAACATTAAACTACATCAAAAAGTTGGTGATCTTTGTCACATGACAGAATCACAACTCCAAATGATAATGTGGCTCCATATCTGCTAGATGTGTAAATAAACAAATGTTTGGGATAAAACAATTCATAAGGTGATAACATGTCAAACTTGTGTCTGATGTTCAGCATGATGTGGTATTCTCCCTCCAACTGGTCACAGAATTGATTAATGCTGCTATTATGGATAAATATATATAATGCAACTTTTTAAATTCATGTTAACAGACATTGGAATGAGATGTTAATACATGAGAGGCACAAAGCAGAGAAAACAATCCTCACTAGATTTAAACAGAGCACCTTCAAAGATCAAGTAACAGCTCAGTGAAACGGTTCTCTCTGTTGTGTGACAGCTTTTTCCATTTGACATCTTGATATTTCCAAAGATGACACCAAATGTGGAAAACTGCTTTAAGTCTGTTCTGTCAGCCTTACTTTTTGTAAAATAGTGTGTGTAGGTTGTACACACAACCTGTATCAGGCAGATTAGTTCTTTAATTACTGCTTTACTTACATTTTGTCTCCAGAAAGTGGCCTTTCAGTTCTGTCCCTGTAATGAGTCAAAGCTTAGTTACACTGAAGAACAGGCAGCCTCTCCATCTATCAGTAGGAACACACTGCACCCTAATGGTGACAAGAGAGAACTGCACTGACTTCATGCTCTGTTTTACTCTCCGACATCCAGCTCACTATAAATCAACACAGCTCACAGTTGCTTTTTTAGGACACTAACACTAACCTGGGATGTTCCTGTGCTTCACATCATTCTAAATCCATCTATGTGTTCTTTTATCACTTTGAAAAATGCTGAGATGAAAAGTCCAAATTTAAATGAGAAAAATATAACTGAGCTTTGGGAGCCTTTGTCCCTGGTTACTGTGGTCGAGGGCATTTACGGCTGCTCTTATCAATATTTTCATAAATTAACAATGTGTTTACCATGAGTCACTCATGACACACCCACAGAGATCACCTGATGCTACAGTTCCTCTTCAAACTACAGAGCCTAGTATCTTTCAGCAAATTGTTTTGGTTTTTAAGGCACATTATTTTACACATTTGATTGTCTCAGCACTCTCATAAACCTAATTTTCAGCATCAGAACACAGTTTCAGCTCAAGTTCTGATAAACGTAACACAACCTGCCCAGCATCAAACAGCAGACAGAAACAGGAAACAGACTAGCTGGCAAACATGGGCTGTGTGTGTGTGTGTGTGTGTGTGTGTGTGTGTGTGTGTGTGTGTGTGTGTGTGTGTGTGTGTGTGTGTGTGCGTGTGCGTGTGTGTGTATTGTCCACTCAATGAACCCAAACAGAGCTGAGGACTACAAAGACAAAATATTAGCAGCATCTTTTGGATCTCTCCTGCAGATGCACTATGTGACAGCACTTGTTTTCACAGTGATCCAAAAATTTAATTCATTTATAACTACTGTACATATGACTTATTATTTAAAACTTTTATTTTTATAAATAAAACTCAAAGTCTATAGCAACACCATGTGAGGATGAAAAGATCTTAATTCACATAAAATATTGGTGGGATGAAAAACTGAGAAAAAAAGATGTGGTTCTTGGATACCACATGTCAAAAGGTTTGGCCTAAGGAGGGCGCTACAGGTATGATCATGTTGATCCTCTCCAGGTGACACCTGATCTCAAGGTCAGGTCTTGACAGACTGCTTCCACTGTTCACCTGTTCAGTCTCAGATTGTCAAAATTTCAAATATACATTACAGTTTATGCAACACTGTGATGGATCTCGCTGTTGTGGGAGTGAACAGAATACTTCAGGAGAAAACAGGAAGCTCAGTGCATGTTGGAGTGCTCATCCATAAAATAATCTAAATCAGGGGGCCTAAACTTTTTGCCTTGGAGGGCCAAAACCGAAACTTAATGGAGGGCCAAGGGCCAAAAGCAAACACAGATGTGTTGTACTGTTAAAGATCCAGTGTGTAGGATTTAGCGGTACCTAGCGGCGCACCTCACCCTTCTCCATGGTGGCCGCTAAAAACACTGCGTAGAAGACATAGATTTTTAAAAAATCTAGACAGGACAGCGTCGCTCAGGCTGGTTTCTTATTTTGCCCAGTGGCCACTTGCAGTTTTATGAAATTTCCCCTCAGGCCTAAAACACATTTTCCCCATAGAGCACCATTATAAAAGGGACATCTGTAAAACTGTTGACAGGACACCTCAAACCGCAAAAGAGGTCAATTATGACTCTTTCTATTATTCGTTTTTGACCCATGGAGGTTTTATATTTGTAAAACTTTCATTGAGTCCAGAAAGTCTTTTTTTTTTAAACGTGATGTCATGACAATAGTCTCTGAGCTGAGCAGGAACTTGTGGGCACGGCGAGCAGGGGAAACTCTACTGTGCATATTCAGTGGGCCGCAGAACCAGGAAGTAAACCCAGAAGCTATAAAACTTTTTTTGTTATTCAACAAGGCAAATGTTCACATAACCATCAACCATCATATCACAAAACCAGTTTCTGGTGGAGCAAGGACAGAGAAAAGGCTCAAAGTGTATGAAGTGAAATACAACTGGTTCAAGTTAAAAAGACAGATACATAAAATAAATAAGTCATTAATAATAATAATAATAAATAAAGAATAAAAGAAGCAGGGCTCATCTCAAATTAATGTGTACAGAGTGCATAAAGAGAACAGCTTTTTTATCATAATCATAATTGAGGGAGATTTATTTAGCAATTTTAATTTGTTCTTCATGTTGATCTGACAGGGTTTAGTTTTGAAGTATCTGCATGTATGTATTGTAACAACTGGGTTGTCAAAGAGACACTCAAGAGTCATGTGCCTGGAACAACAGTTTATTTTTGAACACCCCCAAACAGCTGAACAGACCAGAAGTCTCTCCCGGCAAACACCCCTTCACTCCCGGTGCCCACATTTTCGTCACCTTTGTACACGCAACACAATTTAACCACAGAACAAAGGAAATGAATTAACACACTCACAACTATTTTCCACATTGTCTTATTTACAAATACATTCACGAACCGTAATTACAACACCAACACAACACCCACAAGTCATTGCGCCACAGCCCACAAGGGCACTACAGTATAAAGAACTTACGTAATACCAGTAAAATATTGATGCATGATATTGAACAAAATCCAAATCCAGATTTTTAGCAAAAATACCAAATTAGACTGTTTCCTCTGTCAGTGGTGACAGCTCAGTCCCCTTGGACTGTAGCCAGCCCTGCATGTCACTCCAGAAAAGTTGCACTGATTCACAGTGAAACAACACTTTCACAAAGAACACAGTTATTCACATCAAAGTTAAACCTCAGCCTCAAGAATTCATTTGTTGGATAAATCTCATTTAAGATTTTGAAGTTCACCTCTTTCACCTGAAGAGGGAGAGGCAATACAATGTATCTCCTCCATATCATCTTAACCTCATCAGCTATGCTGTTCAATGCAGCCAGGACTGCACAGGTTTGTACATTGGGGAGACATAACAACCTCTCTATAAACGAATGGCACAACTCAGGAGGGCCAGCTCCTCAGGTCAAGACTCTGCTGTCCACTTACGTCTGAAGGAGACAAATCATTCCTTTGAGGACAACAATGTAAACATCTTGTCCAGAGAAGACAGATGGTTTGAAAGAGGAGTAAAAGAATCCATCTATGTCAAACAGGAACGTCTGTCTTTGAACAGAGGAGGTTGCCTAAGACGTTACTTATCACCCACCTACAATGCTGTACTGAGTTCCCTCCCCAGACAGCTTAACAACCATCCACACCTGGGCTCACCTAGCCCTAGAAACCCACATGAAGGCCGGTTGGGTCAATGACCAACAAGTGGCTCTAACGCAGGGGTCAGCAACCTGTACGATTAAAAGAGCCATTTTTGCCCCCGTCCCTCGCCAAAAAAATATGTCTGGAGCCGCAAAACATATTTGTGTCTTATAATGAAGGTAACACGGCCTAGAAAGTCTAAATTAGCCTGTCAAGATTATTAATCAGCCTCAATGAGCATTCATTTATAATTCCACATGATGTGGCATCTCTTCAGTGGGCTACTTATGCTTACAGTATAAGGTACTTGAACTTTGCATTTCCATTTCAATGATGCCATGTTTTGGTGCATTTATGAAATAAAAGAACTAACCTACAATAAATAGAAATAGAGTAGCAATACAGAACTATATATGCAGACCTACTTAAGTCCTCCCTGTGTTTGTGAAAATATACAAAATAAAAAGTAGCCTCATTTGATAATAAATAAAACACATAGTGGCAGGCAGTAAAAGTAAAAAAAAACACAGGACAGTTTAAATTTATTTTAGTCCATTTCAGTGTGAGTTAATCCTTCTTTTTATCCTCTGCCACATACAGCAATCAACCCTCGGGCTCGAGCATAAAACACAATGTGTTAACTCAGGATCATTCAATTAATCACAACTTGATAGAACAGATACAATTCTGTGTGTAGGCTACGCATTTTTACTTTAGGAGAATGCAAGAATCACTGTCGGCCTAAAGCAGTGATGATGATAAAAAATATATATATATATATATTATTCATTTTCATGTAAAATCTCAAAGCCACAGAGAGCCACTGCAGTGGGGCAAAAGAGCCGCATGTGGCTCCAGAGCCGCAGGTTGCAGACCCCTGCTCTAACGAGTCTGAAACTCAGAGCTCACACGTGCCCTTAACGACTCTGTAAGGACACTCCCACACTCTGTAAGGACACTCCCACACACAGTTTAAAAGCCTGCAACTCCCCTCCAGTTAGTTAATACTGAGTAAGCCTCTTGGATGAGACGTGAAATGTCTTCAACAAACTGAAACACTTCCAGTTGCCTACAATACAGCACTTAGAATACAAATATAATAATCTTTTGCTGAAAAATTCCCTGTCACCTTTCATGTACGTAAAAACTTCCTGTTTTCCCCACAGAATGTCCACACCACCACATTTTGGCTAAGAAGACCCGTTGGACTCCTTTCTCTGTTAGCAGTGATGCTAACACCACCTGGCAGTTAATACTAAGTGGTAACTGCAGATTTGCAAGGTTTGCACATGTTGTCTCTTTATTGTGCGCGTTGTACAAACTAATTATGTTTTCTAATGTGACAATGCCTTAAGATCTGGTTAGGTTAAGGGACAAACCTTAACCCAAACCCAAAACTTGGGTTTGGGTTTGGGTTAAAACGCAACTCTCATGAGATCTTTTGTGGGTCTAGGATGTAAATATTAAGACACGACAGTACCTGGCAGTTGAGCTGGAGTTGTGAACATGTCCCTCATCTGTTAGAGGTCGGCCTACACCTGCTATTCCACATACTGGCTGCTGGTTAAACTTCGAAAATTAAATGCATTATATTTTACAATATTAATAAGTCAGTTGTTCTCTGAGATAACCTCCGAACATCCATGCCAGTTTGTGGCAGTAACGCACCATTTCACTATTTAAAAAAGAAGAAGAAGAAGAAGAAGAAGAAGAAGAAGAAGAAGAAGAAGAAGAAGAAGAAGAAGAACTCAGCGCGTTGAATCCTCCGAAGCAGCAGATGGCGGTAATGCACCTGGTAAAGCACCTAAAAGAAGAAGAACGCCCATTTTGCTCAGTCATATAAGGCACCGAAGTCGAAGTGTGCTGAAATACCAACAGACAGAAGAGTACAAAGAGCTGCAATGGACGGGTAAATGTGTTCATAGTATATCTTCTGTTTCTGGGTGCACTTCCCACTGCTGTGCATGCATTGGACATAAAATCAGCCATTTCCCGTGCTCAACCTACGATATGCTAATTGTTAGCTCGACTGAGACTCTTGATACTGTACGATACATTGCGAACAACATGACGCTAGCTGGCTACCAAATCTGATTTTGTTTAATGTTGTCTTGCTGGTAGAGAACCGTAAATTAATGTAGAACTCAACTCAAGAGCATCATGTCATAATTTTCAAGCTAGCGTCAGTTAGTTGGTAAAAGGTAACAGCATTACATCACTTTGTCTCATTAACGTTAGCTAGCTAGTCTACTGTAGCCACCGATTAAAACTGAAATGTGTACGTTAAATGTTAATGTGATAAATAGCCACAATTATTGTCGGGTATTATTAGTGTAGTAAGCAGTTGCTTTATGTTATTAATGAACCGTGTCATAGCCGATATGACAGCGCACCTGTCAGCTCGCAGGGGTCCTTTGTCTGAAGCTACTGTATGTTACAGGCGACCTCTGCCGGCTCATTGTACACAACGTTAAGAGCAGGTGACTTAAATATTTACATTGTGCAGTCGTCCATAGGGTGATGCCTACATGTGACGTCACAAGATAGAGTAAAGCAACAGCAAAGGACATGTTCAGATACCTGTGAATATATTGTGCCATTATTTAGTTCTCCAGTTTGATTTTTGATAAACTCTCCAGTTGACCAGTCTCTCTTTCCTTTATAGCGATTGCATTTCTAACATTCTTTTCTTTCCTTTTTTTAACATCTCCCTGCATTCTCTCCACTGGCAGTGATGTTGCGGTTGGTGTGAAGGTAAGCAGTCCTAATTTTTACTATTTTTACCCAAACACCTACATTTATATTGTCTGCATGATATCATCCACAAAGGGATGGAATATACAGTCATGGGATGTTAGGATATGGCGGATGATTAGATATAAACAGTTAGTATTGTGGGCTGTGAAGTTACAAGATAAGATATTAAAAAGATGTGTTAAACTTTGAGATTCTAATTTTATTAAGTTAAAGATAAGCCATCAAAGTTATTTGTAATTTCATTCTTTGTTTGCTGTTAAATGTAATAATGAATAAAAACAGAATGTCAGTTCATTTTATTGCATTGCATTACACAGTATAATCATAATATTTGATGTATGTTTGGTAGCATTAAATCACCCGGCTTATAAAAGTGATACTTTTAGAATTTGTCAGAGGTGGAATGAAAATGAAAGTTTAATTTCTTTTCCTTTTTGCTCTTGTTCCTCCAGAGAGGCTCAGATGAGCTCAACATGTACAGTAGCAGCCCCAACTCTATGACTGGTACGTTCAATCTTAACTAGGATTATATCAGTAAACACAATGCACCATCATTTAAAGCTGGACTTGATACTGTTTTTTGTGCATGTGAAAGCAGTCAGGAAGTGAGTCTGATCGTGTTATTGGGGGTAAATGACATTCGTGCACAAAAGAATCATTGTGAAACTTCTATTAAATTCATGGGACCTTGTAAAATCCTGTAGCTGTAATTTTTTAAGTTTGACCTTCTGAGCTTTTTTTTGTTTATTATGTTGCAGCCTAATACTAAAATCGTTCAAATTATTTTGTCCCCTTGTCAATCTACACTCAATAGAATTTTAGAAATTTTTAGAAATTTTTTAAAAAGGAAAAACTGAAATATCACATTGACATAAGTGTTCTCTGACCAGTGGCCCAGTCCCTGCTGCTGATAAACACCACCAAAGCATGACATTGCCACCACCATGCTTCACTGTAGGGATGGTATTGGGCAGGTGATGGGCGGTGCCTGGTTTCCTCCAGACATGACACTTAGAATTGAGGCCAAAAAGATTAATCTTAGTTTCATCAGACCGGAGAATCTGGTTTCTCACAGTCCGACTGTCCTTTAGATGCCTTTTTGCAAACTCCAAGCAGGCTTTCGTGTGCCTTTCACTGAGGAGAGGCTCCTGTCTGGCCACTCTGCCATAAAGCCCAGATCTGTGGAGTGTTGCAGTGATGGTTTACTTTCTGGAAGTTTCTCCTATCTCCACACAGGATGTCTCGAGCTCAGCCAAAGTGACCTTGTGGTTCTTGGTCACCTCTCTTACCAAAGACCTTCTACCCCGATTTTCCCAGTTTGGCCGGGCAGCCAGCTCCAGGAAGAGACCTGGTTGTTCCAAACTTCTTCCATTGAGAATAATGGAGGCCATTGTGCTCTTGGGGACCTTCAATGCAGCAGAAATTTTTTTGTAGCCATCCCCAGATCTGGGTCTGAATACAATGTGATATTCCATTTTTTCCTTGAATGAATTTGCAAAAAATTATAAAATTCTATCAAAATAGTTTCAGGTTTTTTTTCTGTCGACCCAGTAATGGAATAATCCACCAAAAGGCTGTTTTGCAGCAGCCATTTTTCTGGTCAGAGCATGAAAAACCCTCAAACTAAAACAGCTACATTGAGTTCACAATTGATTTTAGTATTCAACTTGTGCTTTAAACTGATGTTTTTTTTTTTTTAAATGCTTCTTAAGGTTTAATCTGGAGTTGTGATATCATACACTATTTTATTAATTTTTAAGATTTGTCTGTGTGCGTGTCCATATTCAGCGAACGGCAGTGACAGTAAGAAACAGCGTCTGGATGAATCCCCTCCCTCCAGAGTTCTCCACATTAGGAAACTTCCCAATGAAGTGTCAGAGACTGAAGTCATTGCTCTGGGGCTGCCCTTTGGAAAGGTCACCAACATACTGATGCTTAAGGGGAAAAACCAGGTACCATAAAACAAACAAAAGCCAATACTTCTGGATGAAGATGAACCAAGAACAGTCTTGTGATCACATTTAAGTTCGAGTGAATGATATTCTACTTTTTAAACAAGAAAAGGAAAGAGACTTATTATCCTGGAGGTGATTTCTTATTCTGCTAAAGCTCCATTTGACTGTGTGCTTCTAGGCGTTTCTGGAGTTGGGTACAGAGGAAGCAGCCATAACTATGGTTAACTACTACACAGCTGTCACACCACAGGTCTGAAGTACATCAGTTTCCATTTATGTTACACATTATTAATAATTTCTGTTCTTGTTGTAAGGGCTGCTAACTGAATTGTGTGTTGTACGGATCTTATTCAATGTAGGTCAGAAACACTCCTGTCTTCATTCAGTACTCCAACCATAAGGAACTGAAAACAGACTCAGCTCTGAACCAGGTATGTTTGTACACCAAACACTGTCCTTCAACCAAACTAAGGTTAGACTGATGTATTCATTGCTTTGTCTTTTCAACCAGAGGGCTCAGGCTGTATTGCAGGCAGTGTCAGCAGTTCAGGATGGAAACTCACCATCTTCTGACCCTGGAGTTTTGGACCTCGCTCCACCTCCCAGCCCTGTCCTGCGAATTATCATTGACAACATGTTTTATCCTGTGACACTGGATGTTCTACAACAGGTAAAACCTGAATACATTTTTTTACATCCACCATTCAGATTGGCACACACAGCCCCATAGACAAGTTTTTTTCATTTTTCCTGATGTTTGAACTTTTTTGGTATGAAAACAGCTTGTGTGAGGCAACAAAGAGCCACTCTGGAATTAAAAAGAGAAGAGGAATCAGCATTATATAAATAATCATTAACACCCTCTCAGATTTAGCTTGAGGCCTTTCAAAAGCCCACATTTGTTTACCTCTAATTGTGATGCTGATTATGTGTGTGCAGAGCTTTTTCTAGATGTTTTCCAATCTGGTTTTAAAACCCTGCACAGCACTGAATCAGCTCTTTTAAGAGTTTTTAATTATATCTTTCTAGCTACTGACTCTGGTGACTGTGTTATCCTTGTGCTGTTAGATTTAACTGCTGCATTTGACACAGTGGACCACGAAATATTGATCTCGTTTGGAGCAGTGGGTGGGCATCAGGGGCATAGCACTGGAGTGGTTCAGGTCGTACTTGGCTGATTGAACTTTCTGTGTCAGCCTTGGTGACTCTGTATCCTCCTCTGATCCTCTCTCGTGTGGAGTCCCACAGGGCTCAGTTCTTGGCCCTCTCCTCTTCTCTCTCTATTTGCTCCCGCTTGGTTCCATACTTAGGAAGCACGGCATTTCATTTCACTGTTATGTGGACGACAGTCAGATTTATGTGCCTCTTAAAAAGAAAGATGAGGAGACAAGATGGCGGCGTAGAGAGTGGTTGACTTTTCTGAGCTCCGCACCACTGCCCTGATATTTACAACATAACTCCGCCCAATTCAATATTCACGACAACTTTTATGTCGGGTATTTTAATGAGTATTTTTGAGTATTTTCTGAGACGCCAGGACAAAATGCCACTAAAAGACAGTAGAAAATCGACTAAGACGAACAGACCAGAAGCTACTGCTAGCTTGCCTGACCTTTCTCCAGTGGAAGAGGAGCAACAACCGCTAATAGCTAACACTGAGGATGTCCTTAACCCGGCTTTTCGTCAAACTATTCAGGAAATAACGGCAAACATAACCAGGGTGATTGATGAAAAGCTGGGGCCACTATCCCAAACGCTACAGGCCCACGCTCAGCAGTTAAAAAAAGTTGAGGAAAGAACCACCGAGGCAGAGAACAGGATCTCTGCGGCTGAACACACCTCAGAGGCGGCAGAGCAGTGAATCCAGGTGCTTGAAAACCAATTACAAAGCATGGCCGAGCATATCGATGATCTCGAGAACAGAGGCAGGAGAAAAAACGTATGGGTTATTGGCTTACCAGAAGACGTGGAGGGTAGTAACCCAACAAAGTTTTTCGAGAGCTGGATACCCAGCCTGCTCGGGCTGGAGACGAAAGCTGGCCGGGTGAAAATTGAAAGAGCTCACCGCACACTAGCTCCAAAGCCGGGGCCCAACCAGCGACCTCGACCCGTCCTAATCAGGTTTCACAACTTCGCTGATAAACAGAGGGTGTTGGACGCCGCAAGATGCAGCGGGACCGTGAGGTACCAGGAGTCGAGCATCATGTTTTTTCAGGATCTGTCAGCCGTGGTTCTGCACAAACGAAAAGGGTTTGATGATGTCAAGAAGCGGCTGCGGGACATTGGAGCTAAATACATGATGCTTTACCCGGCTACTCTGAAAATAATCCACGGTTGGGAAGCCAGGAGCTTCGACCCGCTAAAGCCATGGCTTTTGTTGACACTCTCAGGTGAACTACACGTGAGTCACCAGCCGATCTGTTTATGTTTATGGTCAGGTTAACTATCTGGATGAAAACGTTTGTTTATGGGCGGATCATATATCTATTTGAATAATGATGCTGACTCATAAAGCTAAACTGAACAATTTCAAATGTCAACCTTTGCCCTACTAGCCTTTGTTTTTGGGTGGCTGATAACATGATGTGTAAACCAATAACACAGAGTATTTTAATTTGTTTTTTGTGGGGGCATGATGACCTTTTTTTTTTCTTCTCTGTTTTATTGGTCTGTTCATCCTTGCTTAAGGGTGGATATCATTATCATTCTGGTGGTGTTTCAATACATTTGGGAGCTTAAATCTTTTCAGTAAAAAATGTTATGACCTGTGACACATTGAGACTGTGCACTTGGAATATTAGGGGAAGCCACTCGCCCATCAAAAGGAAAAAAAATATTGCTATCTTTAAAAAAGGAAAAGATTGACATCGCTATGTTGCAAGAAACGCACCTGAATGATGAGGAGCATTTAAAGTTGCAACAGTACGGTTTTGATCAAGTCTATTTCTCATCTTTCACCACCAAAAGCAGAGGGGTGGCAATACTTATTAGGAAAAATTTACCAGTTAAAGTGTCAAAATGTATCAAAGATAAATATGGACGGTTTGTACTTATTTCAGCCTCCTTACATGGGGAGGATTTTGCTCTCTTAAATGTTTACTGTCCTCCATGCCATCCCCTTAATTTTTTGATGGAGACATTTGCCAAGTTATCTGATCTTGCGGTGGATAGAACTTTTGTAGGAGGTGACTTTAATTGTCTTATGAATCCTTTGATGGACAGGTTTCCTTTAGGTGCCTTACCCCTATCAAAACAGTCAAAACAAATCATTGGTCTCTGTGAGGACTTTGGATATGTGGACATTTGGAGGACACTTCACCTTGCAGATAAAGAATTCACCTTTTTTTCTAATCCTCACAACTGTTACACAAGAATTGATTACTTTTTTGCCCCCAAACAGTTTATAGAATCTGTTGTCTCCTGTTCAATTGGAAACATTATAATATCAGACCATGCGACAGTAATCAATGCTCTGACCTCACCCTGATTAATGAAAGGTGCAGAAGCTCCTTCTCCTTCAGAACTATCACCTCAACTGAGGTCCAATGGGTCATTGACGGCTTAAGCTCTGGGAGCAGTTGTGGTCCAGATGGGCTGGAGATTAAATTCTTTAAATTGGCTTCTCATGTCTTATCATTCCCTCTGTCTGATCTATTTAATCTATCTCTGACTACCTGTGAAACTCCCTCATCTTGGAAATGTGCCAGAGTGACCCCTCTACATAAAGGTGGTGACCCCCAAGATATTAACAACTATAGACCCATTTCAATCATCAATAGTATTGCAAAGATATTTGAAAAACTTATTTTTAACCAATTATCCAACTATCTCAATGATTACAATATCTTATCTCCACACCAATCTGGCTTTCGACCCAACTTCTCGACGACCACTGCTCTCACAAAATTCACCAATGACATACTAAATCCGTGTATCATTCGTTCATTCGTTTTTCAAAATAAAACCAAAAATAAGAAAACGAAAAAACAATTCCTTTTCTCAGTATTCGTTTCCTAAACTAAAATGAAAAAACGGATAACGACTCGTTTTTTTCAGTTTTCGATTTTATGCTCAAATGAATAATGGAAAAAACGGATAACGAGCGTTTCCCGTTTCATGTTTTATCCCATTTTGATCTGAAAAAAGTTCAATGAGCCGGAAGCGGAAGTGACCGTCTCGAGGGCGAGGGCGCGCAAAACAAAAATAATGGCAGGACTTGAGGATCATGCAGATATAATTGGACAGCTTTTTGAGGATGGTAAAACGCATGCCGAGATTTCTACCACGCTGCAGCAGTTCGGTGTTCAGAGGTGCTCGGAAATGTCGGTGAGAAGATTCTGTGCTCTGGTAACGTCAGAGAATTGACTGGCTCTGCTAACGTTAGCTTTGCTCCAGGCCACTTCCGGGTGACGGTAATTTCCGGTGTAGGTACCAAATGCTTGCAACATGAAACGGGAAACGCTCGTTATCCGTTTTTTCCATTATTCATTTGAGCATAAAATCGAAAACTGAAAAAAACGAGTCGTTATCCGTTTTTTCATTTTAGTTTAGGAAACGAATACTGAGAAAAGGAATTGTTTTTTCGTTTTCTTATTTTTGGTTTTATTTTGAAAAACGAATGAACGAATGATACACGGATTATACTATCCTCCTTTGACATTAATATGCCTACTGGTGCCATATTCATTGATCTATCAAAAGCTTTCGATATGGTTGATCACTACCTCCTTCTAGACAAGCTATATGCCATTGGTCTCTCATCAGAATCAGTTTTATTTTTTAATTCTTTTCTTCACAATAGAAGCCAGTGTGTCTCTTTTCAGAGCACTCAGTCTGACTTTAAATCAATAACAAAAGGTGTGCCTCAAGGCTCATCCTTGGGTCCTCTTTTATTTTCTATTTTTGTCAATGATCTTCCACAAATCTGCTCCGACTGTCAAATTCATCTTTATGCTGATGATACTGTAATCTACTCATCTAAACCTAACATTTCACAAATTCAGCACTCTTTGCAATCTAATTTTAACTCCGTTCAAAAATGGTTTTCATCTAACAAGCTTCTCCTTAATAAGAAAAAATCACATAGCATGTTTTTCAGCACTAGACCTGATTTAATACCCAAAGATTGGTCCTTAAATTTTCTTGATGGTGCACCACTAGTAAATGTAGTTGAATTTAAATACTTGGGCCTCTGGCTTGACTCTCAGTTATCCTTCAAGCCACACATTGACTCAACTACAAAGAAAATTTACTGTCGCTTGAAATTACTGTATCGTTCCATTGATTGTTTCACATTACAGGCCCGGAAAAGAATCATAACACAATTAATATTCCCTATTCTTGACTATGCAGACATTATCTACCAGAACACCACAGAAGCAAATCTTCGTCCTCTCACCGTGCTTTATAACAGCCTCTGCAGATTTGTTTTGAGATGTCCTTACAGAACTCATCACTGTAATCTTTATGCTCTCTGAATTGGTTAACCCCAAAAGCCAGAAGATTTTTTCACTGGTCACTATTCATTTTTAAATGCATTCACTTTAATCTTCCTTCATACTTAAAACAATTTCTAATTCCTTACAGTACACAATACAACCTAAGACATACTGTTCACCTCTTTTTCCGCACTCCTAGAATATTTAAAGAATTTGGTCGCCGTTCATTCCAGTTCAAAGCTCCTTCTGATTGGAATAATCTCCCATGCCAGCTTAGGTCTACTACTTCTCTTCATGGTTTCAAAGCATTACTTCTAACCCATTTGCAAACTCCTTGTTCTTGTTTCTGATTTTGTGTTTGTTCTTGTTTTTATTTTTTCTCTTTTTTTTTTTTCTTTTCTTTTATTCTCATTTCTCATTCATTTTCTCACTTATATAATTTTTGTATCTTTTATATCTTCATATAAACTGATATTCCTGAATTCCTAACTGAATTGAGATTTGGCTGTCAGTGGATTAGCTGGGGTTTGGAGAGCCTTGTCTGTGTCTGTGTGAGTGTGTGTGATCATGTATAAGTCCTGTAATGGGTTTCACTGTTTTGTTTTTTTTGTTTGTTTTGACTTTGTACTATATGTATCATTTTGTGGAAGGACCCCCTCGAAAATGAGATGATTCATCTCAAGGGGCTATCCTGAATAAATAAATTCAAATTCAGTGTATATGAACATTACATTTAAAAAACTTTCCAAAAAACCCCCAAGCTGGAGAATGGACACCTCAATTCTAAAAGATCACAAATTCATATCATATTTCACTACAGAATTTAGGCATTTCCTCTCCACTAACTCCCCTTCTGCTAACAATTCATCTCTGCTTTGGGAGACCTCCAAGGCCTATGCCAGGGGGTTAATCATATCCTATACTGCTACCAAAAGACGTAAAAATATGGAACAACAAGCTTTATTAGGAAAAAGGTTAAGTATATCAGAGAGGGAATATGTCAAATCTACAGCAGCTAAACTGAAGGAAATAACTGCTATTCGCTCTACATTAGACTCCTTGTTAACAAAGAAGGCGGGGGAAAATTTAGGATATGCAAAACAAAGGTTATTTGAACATGGGGACAAACCAGGAAGATATTTATCCAATTTAACAAAAAAACGAAGGGCCTCTCAAATTATTGAGTCAATTTTAGATGGGTCAGGGACTTGCTCTTCTGATTCTAAACTAATTAATGACACTTTTAGAATTTTTTATACAAAATTATATCAGTCGGAGTAAGCTAGCAATGCCAAAACATTAATGCAAGCTTTCCTCTCCGAACTTGATCTCCCAACTATATCACGAGATCAGGAATCTAAATTAAATGCCCCGATCTCAGCGGCTGAACTGCGTGAGGCCATTCAACTCCTTCGAACAGGCAAAGCACCAGGCAGTGATGGTCTCGGTAGCGAGTTCTATAAGGAATTTCAAAGTCTTTATTAGAGCCCATGATGAATATGTTCAACCACTCCTTTGAATGTGGCACCCTCCCACCATCATTAAGAGAAGCCAATATTTCTCTGATTCTTAAAAAAGGGAGATGCCCTGAGGATTGCGCCTCGTATAGGCCGATCTCGCTGCTGAATGTAGATTTAAAAATTCTTTCCAAAGTCTTAGCAAGACGCTTAGAAGGCCTTCTACCAATTATAGTGAAGGAGGATCAAACTGGCTTTATTAAGGGCCGTAATTCCTACAACAACATTAGAAGATTGCTAAATATTATTCAACTATCTGAACAGCAGTCAGTGGATGGGCTTGCGATTTCCCTAGATGCGGAAAAAGCTTTTGACCGCGTCGAATGGTCTTATTTATTTTTTACACTTGAACGGTTCGGCTTAGGTGATAGCTTTGTTAGATGGGTGAAGGTCCTGTATACCCAACCAATGGCTACAGTCATAACCAATGGACTTAGGTCCACAAATTTTATGGTCCAGAGGGGTAGCAGACAGGGCTGTCCTTTATCACCACTTTTGTTTGCAGTGGCAATTGAACCTCTAGCGGAAGCTATCAGACGAGACCCTTTAATGGCTGGATTGGATGTGGGCGAAAAAGCACATAAAATTACATTATATGCAGATGATGTGTCAAACCCCTCCGTATCAGTCCCTCGTCTTACTCAGATTATTGCCCGATTTGCTGCCTTTTCTGGATACAAAGTTAATTTCTCCAAATCAGAGGCGATGCCTCTGGGTAATTTGTGACAACCGCCAGATAACCCTAATCCTTTCCCATTCAAGTGGTCCCCTGCAGGTTTCATATATTTGGGTATATATATATTACACCAAAATTTAATCAGATGTTTCAAGCCAACTTTAACCCACTATTAGATAAAATCAAACAAGATATGGAGAGATGGAACAATCTTCCCATATCATGGCTGGGCCGAATCTCACTTCTGAAAATGAATATCCTTCCACGTTTGCTCTATCCAATACAAATGATTCCCATCTTATTCAATCATAAAATAGTGAAAAAACTGAATGGTTGGTTTAGTTCTTTTATCTGGTGTAAGCGAAGACCACGGATCAGGATGTCAGTGTTACAGTTACCAAGTGCTATGGGTGGGCTGGATCTCCCAGATATTAAAAGATATCAGTTGAGTGCCCATCTAAGATATATAGCTGATTGGATTAAAAACGATGCTTTCTCAATCTGGCTTGATATCGAGAAGTCCCTATCCCACTGTCCTCTAAAAAATCTACTTTTTATTGATAAACTGAAATGTATTAAAAAGCTTTGCAGCAACCCTGTTACAATTAATACTATTAGAGCATGGAGGATCACACAGCATATGGAAGGCAGATCAGGGCTTACATCGTTTTTCACCCCGATTACTGATAACCCTGACTTTCTCCCAGGGACCTTGGACACGGCTTTCAAATGCTGGACAGCTAAGGGAATTTCTTCCTTGGGTGACCTTTTTGATGGTCCTACCCTCATGACTTTCAATCAAGTTATGGAAAAATATGGCATATCAAGAAATGATCTTTTTCGTTATTTTCAGGTCAGAGATTTTATTTCAAAAGATACATCGCTGTTTGCTGATGTTAATGTCACACAGATAGAGAAACAAGTGCTTCTTTCTAAGGGGGATGCTTCCATTAGAACCTTTTATGCCGGTCTGAGGGATTGCTCAAATCTTGGTGATCGGGCGCTGGGAGTGATCTGGGAGAGGGAATTGGGTGTTGTCATAACTGAGGAGATGTGGGATGACATCTGGGATAATGCAAGGAAAATAACAGTTTGTAATCGGACAAGAGCGATGCAACTTAAGATACTGCATAGAGCACATGTTGCCCCAAACCGTCTCTTCAAATACAGAAAGGATGTCTCTCCATTTTGTCTTAAATGTAAGACAGGAATTGGTGATCTTACTCACTGTTTCTGGTCCTGTGTTAAAATACAAAAGTATTGGAGTGATGTCTTATTTGAAATACGAAAGGTTCTGAAGAAGGAGCTTGAACTCGACCCAGTTTCCCTCCTTCTGGGTCTTCCCAGTGGCTGTGTAACTGATATATATCAGAAAAAACTGTATAATGTTATGACATTTTGTGCCAGGAAAAATATTCTTCAGCACTGGATCTCAGATAAAGCCCCCTCAGTTGTGGGATGGCACAGGACAATAATGGAATATATACCTCTGGACTTTCTGACCTGTCTCCTGCACTACAAAACGAATGCCTTTGAAAGAATATGGAAACCATTCCTTGATTATATTAATGTAAATCTTTCTGCTATAATGACCAGAGCATTTGTATAAAAAAAACAAAAAAAACAAAAAACAACTGTGTTATTTTTCTTTATCTAGCTCCCATTGTATTTCACCCTGTGCTGTATAATGTACCTGTCACATTTACCTGGAACTGATCTTTCTGTTTGGGTTTTTGGTTTTTTATGTTGTTGTTCCCATCTTGTTTTTGTTTTTCTTTGGTCCTGTCTTGTGTATGTTTGTTTATTGGTAAAAAATCAATGAAAAAAAAAAAAAAAGAAAGAAAGATGAATACGATGTCAGGCTGTTACTTAAGTGTCTCGACGACATAAAGGCCTGGATGGCTATGAACTCCTTATGAATGTAGATCTGGGTTCCTTGGCCCAGTATATCAAACCGAGCATCACAAACCTCACGGTTAAAGTGGACCCTGAGCTTAAGTTCAACAGTCAAATCAAGGCTGTTGTTAAATCAAGCCTTTTCCATTTGAGGAGGCTGGCCAAAGTAAAGCCAATTCTGTCAAGGCAGCACTTTGAGACGGTAATCCACGCCTTTGTTACCACTCGGCTGGATTACTGCAATGCACTGTATGTGGGGGTTAGTGGGTCCTCCATTGCCCGTCTCCAGATGGTGCAAAATGCAGCTGCACGTCTTTTAACTGGCACACGTAAACACAAGCATATTTCCCCCATTTAGCCTCACTCCACTGGCTGCCTATTCAATTTAGGATCCATTTTAAAATTCTTTTATTTGCCTCTAAATCACTGAATGGTCTTGCCCCGCCCTACCTCTCTGAGCTTCTACACCCGCCCGCTCTCTCAGGTCAGCTGATCAGCTGCTCCTGAGTGTGCCTAACACTAAGCGGAAGCTCAGAGGGGACCGTGTTTGGCCTTTGACACCTAGTAAGATGTCGACTTTATCTCCTTGTTTCAATTTCTTATTTTCATTGCTGCTTTTTATTGCGTAGCTCTTATTATTTTTACTCATATTTTATGTCTTTTAATTTATTTTTGTATTTTTTATTCTTCTGTACAGCACTTTGGTCAATTTTGTTTGTGTTAAGTGCTTAACAAATAAAGTTGGATTGGATTGGACTTTAAACTGAATGTTAAAAATGAAGTTTGGTTATTTACATCACACTTGGTCATGTTTCTGTTATTCTCTCTGATTCTGCCAGATCTTCAGTAAGTTTGGGACCGTGATGAAGATAATAACCTTCACCAAGAACAACCAGTTTCAGGCTCTTCTGCAGTTCAGCGACCCCGTCAATGCACAGCAAGCTAAACTGGTATGATCACTCACATAAGTTATGGCTATTAAACAAGCAACCTGTAGACAATTGTATCATGTTGACAGGTCCCCATTGTTTATATTGTTGGCATTCAAAAATGAAAGCTTGCAAGAGGCTTTGACAGTTTTTCATTGGCTCAGACTAAAGGGGTTTCCGTAGAGCTGCCTTCTCCAACGGCACAGATGAAGTTGCAAGTGATACATCAACTATAGCCTTTACTGTACCTTTTCTAGGTAAAATAAGGAAAACATGTCCTCTTTCTTTACTGTTAAATATATCCTTAATAACTTATTTGTTACATAGAAAGGATAGTTGAGAAGCAGGGTGGGGGTTGATGTTTGACACAGCACAAAATATAAGCTTTTTATATGAAAACCCCTTGTGGCAAGTCTAAGCTTAGAATTTAAATTTGAATCTTATTTTTTACTGTGTAGTAACGGGTTTTGAGTACTGATTGACCAGCGTTGGTAGTACAATAACCTACTGTTTGATTCACAAGGAACTATTTACATTTTAGGTTTAATCTCAGTGGAGTAACTGAGGTCTCCTTTCTATTTGTGACTATTTTTGCCCAACTTTCAAATGGGGCAGTTAACATCTTACCTTTCAGACCTTCAGACATTCTTGGCATTAGATCTAGACCTATATGTCGACCTGCCCCTGATTCATAACTGTAAAATGTCTTCCTTAGTATGTGTTTTAAAAGAAAAACCTGAGGGATCTGGGTCGTGATTATTTGTTCATGTACAAAAATCGATACTGTGGATACAGATGATATACACTACTCAAAATTAATTAGGGATATTGGGATATTATAGTGTTTCACTTCATTGTTTATTCTGTAACATCTGAATTTTTATTTTGTGTTTTGGGAATATTTTTGGTCCCCAAAATAATGTGACACATTACATTTGACTTTTATTGCTTATTCATGCACATGCATGTATGTACCCATATCCCAGTATCCCTAACTAATTTTGAGTAGTGTATGGTTGTCAGATATTTTTTTAACTCAGCATTGCCCTTAAACGACAGTATCGGTTGGGCTATAATTAGCATGAAACAAGTTCCATGTAAACTGTTAGGACACTGTCGTGTATCGACTTCTTAATCTTTGTTTGTCCAAAAAGTTGTTTCAGAGTTTCAAAAAGTCACCAATAAAAAGGAAACAATCTCCAGGAATCCTCCAAAGCTGAGTGCAGTAATGTTTAATTTTCGACAATTAAAGCATGATATCATACAGACAAAAGTTCATCTGATAAGACCCAAATTCTCAATACAAAACATACTCTATATATTCACTAATTCGGGGGCTGGGCACCATGGTTTGTCCAATCCTGGCTCGTTCTTTTGTTTATGTCCAAATTTTGCTGACTCTGGTATTTTCCTGCACGAGGTTAAAACACGTGCCCTCCCCATGTCTGCATTTGCCCGTCTTACGGCATTTCTCTGATCTTCCCTGCTCGACAAAACTCTACACCGCGGTGCCACTTGATCTTCCCAGCTCGGCAAAACTTCGCCATCTCAGCACCCTCAGATCTCTGATGCCAGGAAAGTCCGAGCTGGCAGCTGCGCTGCCTTATCTCACAATAATACAAGTGCGGTATATTTAATTACATGATTTCAGTCTTTCATTTGTGGTTATATTTCACTCTAAAGTAACACAATTCAGTGGTTTAATCATCAATTCAATCAATAGGTGTATGTTCAATCAACTAGTGCAGAGCAATACATGTTTTAACTATTCATTTATGATTTATTCACATTTTGATTCGATTCTTTAACCCTCTAGGCGCCAGAGTTTATTTAGGAAAATATTCCGTTTGGATTGTAAGATTTCAAAAGGCTGTAGCTTGGAAGTGGTGAGAGATAAATCCATAGTGTAAATGAGAAAAATATTCATAATGACCTAAAGTTTGTGATGGGAGTAAATTTAATCATCTAATTTGCATATTGTGATGTCACCAGGTGACTGAAAGTAACTTTCAGTAAAACTGATTTTTGAACATATTTACACAGAAAAAAAATATTTATATTGTCATCTCATCCTCAAAATAAAGGAACAGGAGTTTGATTGGAGTAAATTTACTAATCTAATTTGTATGTCACCAGGTAAAATTCAGTAAAACGGAATTCTGAACATATTTACACAGTAGATTTTTTTTCATTTAATTTTTTCATAGATTTTTTTCATCCTCTCCTCCTCAGAGTAAATGAACAGGAATCTGATAGGAGTAAATTTCCGTGCAGCTGCAGCATCGTCAGTCACTCGTCTCTGACGAGCGATCGTCATCAGAGGGCAAATCGTCCCCTTCTGAATCGCGATCAGCAAAGATCTGTGCAAGCACCTCATCCGCACTGTAAAGTCTTTTGGGCATTTTGTTTTTTATTACAAAAATCGCTATCTGTCTCTCGATCTGTCCAGCACACTTCTGCCACCGCTCCGCGGCTCTCTCCTCTCCCACTCTGCCGTTTAGCCGCTGCCGCTCTGACAGCTGGTGTCGTGTTTCAAACTTTTTTTTCTCAGGTATTTTGCATAGAAACACACCCCCAAATGACGTCAGGATTGAAGCTAAATTAATGAGCAATGTTGCCTGTCGCAATAATGCGACTTTGGCGCCTAGAGGGTTAATATACGTACTTGTACTACGTACTATACATCTTGTACTTGTTACCAGTTGCCATTAACCACTAACTACTTATTTATGGTTATATCACACTACAACACTACTGTGATTCTTTGTCCCTCTTTCCATTCTTCTTCTCCAGTCTTTGGATGGACAGAACATCTACAATTCATGCTGTACTCTGCGGATAGACTTCAGTAAACTGGTCAACCTCAATGTCAAATACAACAATGATAAGAGTCGAGACTACACCAGACCAGACCTTCCTACTGGAGATGGAGAATCAGCCAACAAGGATCATTCTTTATTGGGTAAATACACCTCTATCTTTATCCATCTACATTGCTTCCATTCATACCTACTTCTAGCGGAAATCCATCAGACTTTGTTGTCAAAACTTTGGCCCTATTGAAGACCACATTGGTCATTCTCTTGCCAGTAGTGCTGCTCGGTCATATCTCAGGCTAACCCGAGACAGTAAATGTAAAGCCAAAGATAGTTTTCCTGACCAACACATACCCACCGTTCCCACTCCACCTCTGTTTGTTTGGAAGGTTCAACATAGCTACTGTCATCTCAAGTTAGTGAACAGGGAGGGTAAGTGGACCATAATGCCCTCTGACAGTGAGTGTGCATCAGTTGTGGTATGACATGATAGAGAAAAAATATATTGAAGGTGGGGGTAGACCGATTATCGGGGCTGAAGCTTCAGCTTCTTCCGATTATCGGTATCTGTGATTTTTCTGTCAGATTGCAGATAAAATCATTTCAAAATGTTCTACTTTGGCTCTAATGTTACATCCTCTCACACAATGTCCCGCCCACAACAGTATCTGAGTGGTAACACGTCACAATTAATAGCCTATAAACACTGAATAATCTAAAAATGCAAAGTAACTTGTAACTAAGTGTTTCAAATATATGTACTGGAGAGGAGGTATAAAG